>NW_028152079.1:0-27500 GCF_964638095.1 Poromitra crassiceps
CAGCTCATGGTGTGTATGGGATAGAGCAGCGCGTGCTGCGCCTGGATAGAGCAACTCATGCTGTGTCTGGATAGAGCAGCTTGTGCTGTGTCTGGATAGAGCAACTCGTGCTGTGTCTGGATAGAGCAGCTTGTTCTGCACCTGGGATAGAGTAGTGCGTCTGGGATAGAGCAGTGTTTCTGGGATAGGGCAGCTCGTGCTGCGTCTGGATAGAGCAGCTCGTGCTGCGTCTGGATAGAGCAGCTCGTGCTGCGTCTGGATAGAGCAGCTCGGGCTGCGTCTGGGATAGAGCCGTGTGTCTGGGATAGAGCACAGAGCAGTGCGTCTGGGATAGAGCAGTGTGTCTGGGATAGAGCAGTGTGTCTGGGATAGAGCAGTGTGTCTGGGATAGAGCAGTGCGTCTGGGATAGAGCAGTGTGTCTGGGATAGACCAGCCTTTTACAACTAGTAGACAAGATTCACATTGCCTTGGAAATGAGAAAGAGTTTGCATGTGGTATTTTCTTGGATCTCTCTATAGCGTTTGATGCTGTCAATCATGACATCTTGGTTGCTAAATTGTATGCATATGGTTTTCATGGCAATGTCATTAAGTTGTTTTGTAATTATGTTTATAATAGAGAACAATATGTTAATATCAATGGTATAGAGTCTAGGAGAGCTAAGATTCAGTGTGGGGCGCCTCAAGGCTCAATTTTGCGACCCCTACTGTTTCTTATCTTCATAAACGATCTTGCAGCAGTGTCAAATACAATATTTCCAATATTAGTTGCAGACAATATCAATTTACTGATCTCCAATAAAAACTTGACTGTTCTCATGAACGAGGTAAATAATGGCCTGCTCATGTATTCTAAATGGTTCCAGACAAACAAATTGGCATTAAATGTGAAAAAAAATCAAACTTTATGATATTTGCTGCATGGTAAAAATAACTATAAATCAGAATTATTTAAATTGCACATAGATGGTGAGGAAATTATCAGAGTCTCATCATCAAGATTTCTAGGAATCTTGATAGATGAGAAACAGATGAGAAAACAAATTTTAATGATGGCTTTCTGTGGAACAATAGCTGCTACTTCTTGCTAATACTTATAGGGCCCTATTCTCCCACAGGCCTTCGGCGCAAAAACGGGCCTTAAACGCAAAAAAACGTGCCTTGCGCCTGCCTCGGGAAGATAGCAACATGGCTTTAGGCCCCGAAATGCGCTTTACGCGAAATGGGCGAGAATGGGCGTTTCGGCCTTAAATACCGGCCTAATGATATCTTCCCTCCTGGCGTTAATTTAGCGCTTTGCGCTTTCGAAAACCAGGCCTATTCAGTGTGCCGCGGAGCGCTCCTCCGCCTCTCCTCTGTCCCCCTTCTCTCTGTGTCACCCCCTTTCTCTTACTCATCAGTCTGACAGGCACAATACGACTGGTGAAAAAAGTTTGCCGGTTCTCTCTCTCTCTCAGAAAAAAGAAGTTGTTATACCGTACATAGTATAACAACATGACAGTTTTTTCTAACATGACAGTTTTGAGCCTGTGACATTCAGAGGCTGTTGCATCATGTGCAGTGAAGGCGAGAGAAAACGAGATAATTCTGGCCAAACATTCACTGCCTGGCTTCCCTGCAACAGCCAGACATCTCCCAGCATGCATTGGGCTAATACATTTCGATAATAAATCGCATCCAAATTAGCCTAAATAGATAGAAAGGTACATCGAAATAGATCGAAATAATATGTAATGTTACCACAACATGCTATTGTAGAACATTTCAATATTGGACAAAATAAAATCGCGAAATCCAAACACAACCTGTAGAACATTTCAATATTGGACAAAATAAAATCGCGAAATCCAAACACAACCCTATGTGAAACATATATGTCATCCTGGGCCTATATATATCCCTCGTAGATTTAACGTGATTTAGATAAGTGACAGCGTAACGCGGTTCTACTGTCATGTGCTATACTGTGATGTCTGCTTCAATAAATTGGCCCTACTTCACATTTAGTTTTACAATAAAAACACATTTCTGCAATGACTTTACATAATGTAGGCTATATTTATGTGCATCATCCTACCTGTGCAGCAGGGGAGAGACAACGCTATCATTCTGGACAAACTTTCACCAATCTAATATCATCATAGGGATACACTATTTTTTTCTAGCCGATGCGTTTAGAACATTCTTTTCACTTTGATCTTGCTATAGTGTAGCGTATTTACATGCTTGCAGTATTTAAACTGCAGGTAGATTGGTTTGAGAATAATATGGAATAATAGCCTATATATGGAGACAGACAGAGGGAATAAAAGGGAGGGGGGGAGATCAGAGCCCTCGGCTTTTCTGAAGCCGGACTGGATCGCTCCGTGGAATTGGAGCTGAAAAGTGAAGCATGTGATTTGTTTACTGCACTTCCCCAATGAGCAGATAGTGCATAATTTTACGCTTAAAAGGCGTGGTTATAATGCTTAAGGCCGCGTGTAACGCCGACACCAAGATATCGAGTGCGCTGGTCCACACCCACTAATCTGGGCTGCGCCTGGCACTAAACGCAGTTTATAGGCGACGATAGAGCGCATTAGGTCTAAAACCTCACTGTCCCTCCACTGAGCTCCCTCGCAGCTGTCCATGTTTGTAATCACAATCTGCCCACTTAGACCTCCCTCCTCCCGCCAGCGCAGAATAGTGACGAATGTTGCTCTGGAATGACGTAAAAGTCACATTGAAGCATTAAGTCAGATATGGGGCAGATGTCCACACCAGAGTCACATTCCAAAACATCAGATTCGAATCTGATGTTTTTCCACATTTGAAAGTAGCCCAGGTCATCTTTAAAAAAGTAACTTTCAATGTGACTTGTACTGTTCACACAGTCATGATTCAAGCACTAAGGATTAGGGGTGGGGGAAAAAATCGATACACCATAGTATCACGATATTTTGCCTGACGATATTGTATCGATATAAAAAAATAAAAAAATTGCAGGCCAGGCCATGCCAGGCCACCGGGGCCACCGGGCCTGAAGCGCCCAATGTTGCAGTTTGCGCCTGCAGTGGTGTATTGAGTCCAGAGAAGCTTAATAATGTAGCCTACATTTTGGGCAAAAACAAAACAAAACAAAAAAACACTGCATGTTTTACTTCCGGTGAGGTCAAGGAAAAGGTAGGAAAAGGAGTTAGACAATATATCGAAATATCGCAATATTCAATATATCGCAATATTCAATATATCGGCGATATCGCAATAGCGCAATACTATCGTATCGTGACTCAAGTATCGTTTTAGTATCGTATCGTGGACATCTGGTGATTCCCACCCCTACTAAGGATGGCTGTGTGAACGTAGCCTAATATCTAACAGATTTTGCATTGAATGATCCAGTTTCTATCTAGTCTTGAAATCTTGAATCTATCTTGAACCTCTCAACATAGTGCTGTTTTGTTTTTGTTTTAGATCTAATTTTATTTAAATCTTTTTACACAAATACGAACCACGTAAAATTTATACACGTTAACTAATGTGTTATCTTGCATTTACTGTTATTATGTATATTTCTTGTCTTTAGGTGAGATTTCTAGATAAGCCCGTAGTGGGTTTCCATCTCACCTGCACATGTTTTTTTATTTCTTTGTATACATTTTATTTTCTGTTTAACCTGTTTGCTTTTAAAATGTGCAACAAACAAACAAACAAACCAACAGCTCGGGCTGCGCCTGGGATACCGCAGCTCATGCCGTGTCTGGGACAGAGCAGTTCGTGCCGTGTCTGGGGTAGAGCAGCGCGTGCTGCGTCTGGGATAGAGCAGCTCGTGCTGCGTCTGGGGTAGAGCAGCTCGTGCTGCGGCTGGGGTAGAGCAACGTGGGCCGAGTCTGGGATAGAGCAGATCGGGCTGCGTCTGGGATAGAGCAGATCGGGCTGCGTCTGGGATAGAGCAGCAGAAGCTGCAGCTGGGATAGAGCAGCTCGTGCTGCGTCTGGGATAGAGCAGCATGTGCGATGTCGGGGATAGAGCAGCTCATGCTGCGTCTGGGATAGAGCAGCGTGTGCGGAGTCTGGGAGAGAGTAGCTCGGGATGCGTCTGGGATAGAGCAGCGTGTGCTGCGTATAGGATAGAGCAGCCAGAGCTGCGACTGGGATAGAGCAGCTCATGCTGCGGCTGGGGGAGAGCAACTCACGATGCATCTGGGATAGAGCAGCTCGTGCTGAGTCTTGGATAGAGCAGCTCGTGCTGCGTCTGGGATAGAGCAACTCGGGCAGAGTCTTGGATAGAGCAGCTCGTGCTGCATCTGGGATAGAGCAGCTTGTGCTGAGTCTTGGATAGAGCAACGCGTGCTGTGTCTGGTATAGAGCAGCTCCTGCTGAGTCTAGGATAGAGCAACACGTGCTGCATCTGGTATAGAGCAGCTCGTGCTGAGTCTTGGATAGAGCAGCTCGTGCTGCGTCTGGGATAGAGCAGCTTGGGCAGAGTCTGGGATAGAGCAGCTCGGGCAGAGTCTGGGATAGAGCAGCTCGTGCTGAGTCTTGGATAGAGCAGCTCATGCCGAGTCTGGTATAGAGCAGCTCATGCTGAGTCTTGGATAGAGCAGCTCGTGCAGCATCTGGGATAGAGCAGCTTGGGCAGAGTATGGGATAGAGCAGCTCGGGCAGCGTCTGGGATAGAGCAGCTCATGCTGAGTCTGGGATAGAGCAGCTCATGCTGAGGCTGGGATAGAGCAGCTCATGCTGAGGCTGGGATAGAGCAGCTCGTGCTGCGTCTGGGATAGTGCAGTGGTTCTCAACCTTTTTCCATTGTCACCCATCAAAACAAAGTGATGCCTACTCACGACTCCCGGCCAGTTCAACCAAATAATGCGTTTAATTAGATTAATTATCAGAAGATGCTGAGAAGCTGGGAAAAAAGAGAAATAAAAAAATATATATAGACATGATAACAAATCTGTGTAGTGGAAGTGTAGTTTCTTTCTATCCTATAAATCAGCGGTTCTCAAACTTTTTCACATCAAGGACCCCTAAATTGTCACAAATTAAACCACGGACTTTGTCCCAGGGTCCCCCATCTGATTTTTATTGATTTTTTTACTTTTAGATGTTTTATTACAGAAAGTGTATGAAAGCCATGACCAAAATAGTCATACATCTGTCATTGTGTTACTTATGAATTGAATTAAGGTGAAAATAAATGATTCCTCTTTTTACTGGGGACCCCCTGGAACCCCCTCAAGGACCCCTGGGCGTCCCCGGACCCCACTTTGAGAACCACTGCTATAAATCATCTTGCGACCTGGGCAGTCCTGACCAATATGTTGAGAAGCACTGGGCTGCAGTTGAGGTGGGTGGAGGAAACATTGGGGTATTTCCTGGAACAGCCATCTGAAAGAATGGACGGCACGGTGGCTCAGTGGTTAACCCTGTTGCCTCACAGCAAGAAGGTCCCGGGTTCGAACCCCGGTCCGTCCCAGGTCCTTTCTGTTTGGAGTTTGCATGTTCTCCCCGTGTCCGTGTGGGTTTTCTCCGGGTGCTCCGGTTTCCTCCCACCATCAAAGAAAGACATGTATGTTAGGGTTAATACTCCTGTCAGTGCCCCTGACCAAGGTACTGGCAAAAGAACTGGAGTTGGTCCCCGGGCGCTGCACAGTGGCTGCCCACTGCTCCTAGTTCTAGGAAGGTTCCTAGTAGAGGATGGGTCAAATGCAGAGGATGAATTTCCCCAAGGGGATAAATAAAGGATAACTTAACTTAACTGAACACAGGAGCCAGGAATGTCCCTCTGATAATATGTACATTGGCTGGCTAATGTTCACTGTTCATACTCACCAAGTTCATGTCATCTTTGTCTTTTTTTGCTCTTTTTTTCTCTGACCCGTGGCCCCTACTGTTACCTACAATCCAACAAGCCAAGGAACACTAACACCATTAACAAGCTGACCTTATGAACACTAACACCATTAACATGCTGACTTTATGAACACTAACACCATTAACATGCTGACTTTATGAACACTAACACCATTAACAAGCTGACTTTTACACTAACACCATTAACAAGCTGACTTTATGAACACTAACACCATTAACAAGCTGACTTTATGAACACTAACACCATTAACAAGCTGACTTTATGAACACTAACACCATTAACATGCTGACTTTATGAACACTAACATCATTAACAAGCTGACTTTATGAACACTAACACCATTAACAAGCTGACTTTATGAACACTAACACCATTAACAAGCTGACTTTATGAACACTAACACCATTAACAAGCTGACTTTATGAACACTAACACCATTAACAAACTGACTTTATGAACACTAACAGCATTAACATGCTGACTTTATGAACACTAACACCATTAACATGCTGACCTTATGAACACTAACACCATTAACAAGCTGACTTTATGAACACTAACACCATTAACATGCTGACTTTATGAACACTAACACCATTAACAAGCTGACTTTATGAACACTAACACCGTTAACAAGCTGACTTTATGAACACTAACAGCATTAACATGCTGACTTTATGAACACTAACACCATTAACATGCTGACTTTATGAACACTAACACCATTAACAAGCTGACTTTATGAACACTAACACCATTAACAAGCTGACTTTATGAACACTAACAGCATTAACATGCTGACTTTATGAACACTAACACCATTAACATGCTGACTTTATGAACACTAACACCGTTAACAAGCTGACTTTATGAACACTAACACCATTAACAAGCTGACTTTATGAACACTAACACTGTTAACAAGCTGACTTTATGAACACTAACACCGTTAACAAGCTGACTTTATGAACACTAACACCGTTAACAAGCTGACTTTATGAACACTAACACAGTTAAAGGCACTGTGTGTAAGATTCTGCACTATTAAATATCCCCAAACCAATACCTTGTATATATAGAGGAGGTATAGTGATTTATTTCTGTGTTTACAACTAAGCCACGCCCCCTCCCTGTGTTGTGATGGCCCTCTGTCCTTCCCCTCTAACATCCCGAATCTGTTTACATAGAAACCCCTCCCCCGAGAAGCCGACCTAGTGAGCCCCTCCCAGCCCACAGCCCAAAACAGAATTTTGTAGACCAAGATGGCAGAACCCTGATGCGGGCATTCCTGACTTTTACATTCCCTGATCCACCTTATGCGGTTTCATACTTTAGCCAAATCGCCGCCGAAAAGAAATATCTCAGACCAGAGTCAACCTTGCCGGTCTGGCTTTCACTAGATGGAGAGCCCTACGAGCAGCTATATCTGGCCTGCAAAGTGACTCGGAGCTGGCGTGTTCTCCTGTACACAGTGGTAAGTAACGTTATCGCGTTTGCATGTCCCATTTCAGTAACGTTACGCATGATAGCGAAATGTACAAGTTGTTATCGATATTGTGAATTTGTTCTGTGAATGTTGTAATCACTTGGCTAACTGTTGCTTTTCACGGCTATTCAAATGACTTTACACTGCTAGTGTAGCCTGCTGCAGGATTTGATTAGCTTGTCGTTCGTGTATAACTTATACACAGACATTCTGGTGACAAGTTGACATGAATGACATAACGTTACTTCCCATTACAAATTTCGCATGCATTTTCTGTTTATAATTACGTCCAGTTGCTGTCACTATGACGCAGAACGGTATAGTAATGTGTAAACACTTAGAAAGGGCATGGAGAAAAGCTAGCTTCGCTAATGTTAGCAGTTTGTTGTTCTATTCTATCTAACTAAGCAACGTTACATTAGAAAATAGCTGTAACACCGTCCAAACAAATCAAGGTTTGGTAAAAGTATCTAATTCATGACAATGTGGAGGAACCCTGCCTTGATATCTACCAGCTACAAAATAGATGATTCAAATTAATACTAAACACGTTTCCATTTGTCTGATTTTCAAGGTGCCAGTCATCCAGTCATCCAGAAGATGACAAGATAGAAAACAAGTGGACCCACCATTATGATATTTGAGATGGAGAAATTGTGCTTTTATAGCAAACCTGTATAATACATGTTCTATCATCTTTGATGTTTAGATGTTTGCTGTCTGCAATCTTCTGTACACCAATAAAGTTGATATGACTTCATCCATGTCTCTTGGCCACTATTCTCCATTGTAACATTAGATTTGCCTAAAGCTGAGTGTGTCTAGCTACAGTAGCCTAGTGCCTACCAGTATTTGTGTTTCTGTGTATATATAGCCTACTTTATATAATAGACAGTGTATGTGATGTTTCTCAGTACATTGATTTCACAACTTCGTTTATCAGAAAAAATACTTTATTTGCAAAACTAAAATATGGGCTACACCAGGATGACGTGACCAGTTCCATCAGCTATGCGGTTCTTCAGGATGTCGACAAGATCTGCTATCGTCCTACAGCCGACCTTCCTCTCTGCGACCCTGTCTCCTCTTTGTCCCACTGGTGCTAGCCTGGCTTCAGGCATACAGCTTGGTTTGCCTGCCTATAAAATACAGCAGTGATTCAAGCGTTTGAAATTAGTTTGAACAACTCTAACAATGAGAAAATACTAGCGTTGCACTATGAATACATTTTGGCCATGTCTTGGTATTAGCAGACGAACAAAAACACAGGCTAAGCTACTCACTGTTGACAGACAGCTGTGGTTAGCTAGCGATGTCCCCAACATTGAATTGAAATCATCCTAATTTAGCTATGTCAACCTGGTTTTAGACAACGTTTTGCCTAACTGTACTTAGCAATAGGGCAGGCTATGCAAAAGGTTAGGTTACAATGTAACCTTTTCAAAATCCATGTAACCATTACATGGATTTTGATCGGTTAGCAGATTATACAAATAAGTCTTACCAAGCGGACTATTGTCAATATCCTAAAGGTTTATGACTATCATGTGAAATTTGTCATTACTCAAGCCAAATACATAGCCGAGATGCATTCGTGCTTGTTTTATGTACTTACGTCTGCAGTAGGTAGGCTATGCACAAAATAGTTGTTTATATCTCCGTTGCTTGGGAGGGAGGGAGGGAGGGAGGGAGGGAGGTGGGGGAACCAGGAAGTGCTGTGCGCTGGTGGGTGGGATCGAGATTGTTTGGGTAAACAAGTTTTGTTATGGTTTGAAATGGCGACATCTAGTGGACAAAAAAATCACACACAGTGCCTTTAACAAGCTGACTTTATGAACACTAACACCATTAACATGCTGACTTTATGAAGGCTAACACCATTAACAAGCTGACTTTATGAACACTAACACCGTTAACAAGCTGACTTTATGAACACTAACACCATTAACATGCTGACTTTATGAATGCTAACACCATTAACAAGCTGACTTTATGAACACTAACACCGTTAACAAGCTGACTTTATGAACACTAACACCGTTAACAAGCTGACTTCATGAACACTAACACCGTTAACAAGCTGACTTTATGAACACTAACACCATTAACAAGCTGACTTGATGAACACTAACAGCATTAACATGCTGACTTTATGAACACTAACACCGTTAACAAGCTGACTTTATGAACACTAACACCATTAACAAGCTGACTTTATGAACACTAACACCATTAACATGCTGACTTTATGAATGCTAACACCATTAACAAGCTGACTTTATGAACACTAACACCGTTAACAAGCTGACTTTATGAACACTAACACCGTTAACAAGCTGACTTCATGAACACTAACACCGTTAACAAGCTGACTTTATGAACACTAACACCATTAACAAGCTGACTTGATGAACACTAACAGCATTAACATGCTGACTTTATGAACACTAACACCGTTAACAAGCTGACTTTATGAACACTAACACCATTAACAAGCTGACTTTATGAACACTAACACCATTAACTCATTGAGTGCCAGCCACTTTTGGAAAACGGATGCTCCCAGTGCCAGAGTTTCAGAGCGTTTTCAGTGATTTCTCGAGGCCCACAGAATATTGTGTGATATTACTATGTAAACACCGAACACGCCCAAAGAACGATGAGACTCTCTTCTATCATCAGCAAAAAAAAAGTTTATTGATATCATTTTCCGTTCTTTAGTTATGAGCCGGAGAAGATAGGTTGATTTCACCAAAAAGAGACGTTTCAAACTAGAAGCTGAGATAATTAGCCTTTTGTGAAATGAAGCATTTCAAGCACATGACTGACTCTGAAGCTAATATTTTCTGATGTGACACCTCAAAAATAATTTCCTTCAATAAAACAGTGAAAACAAAGGAATTTTGTTTGGCAAAATAATATTTTTTAGCTGCAACCAGCAGCGCTGGCCCCTGCGTGCGCTGCTGGTTGCAGCTTCTTGCTGGTCTTGATTTACTGCTGGTGGGCATCAGATATTCTAGCTTGTGTTTGCCAATCCTGTCCTGCTGTCTGGGTCTGTCTGGGTCGGTGTTGTATGCTGCCCTACGTGCCCCCCCCCTCAACTGCAAACCCCTCCTCCGTGGGTGTGTCTCTGGTGGCTCTGGTGGCTCTCTGCTGAGTTTGCTCTGCACTGAAAAGTGCGCTACATCCAGCTTTTTTACAGCGTTCCGCGTGTATTTGTCACTGGCTCCCATCGCTTCCAGTTGAGAATAATAACAACTCCACAACTAATCATGCGGATGGGCTATCGCAGCGGACACGGAGGGGCTCAATTGTGGCAGCAGATTGGCTGCTGCAGGCACAGCTAACGTTATGCTTCATCCATATCGATGCATACCGATGCGATTTCCGTTTCCCCATGACTTCTTCTCTCTTTTTTCCTCGCCTTTCTCTAATCTGGAGAGCACTGTCGCCACCTAATGGGTCCGTAAAATAGCTTTTACACATTCAACATCCACCATACTTTCACAGGAGATGGATCAGGCTTTGATCCACGTCCCACCGTCAAAAAACGCAATTGACGACAATCGTCGTCATTGGCACTCTACGTTAGTATTTGAATTGACGACGATTGTCATCATTGGCACTCAATGAGTTAACAAGCTGACTTTATGAACACTAACACCATTAACAAGCTGACTTTATGAACACTAACACCGTTAACAAGCTGACTTTATGAACACTAACAGCATTAACATGCTGACTTTATGAACACTAACACCATTAACTCATTCACCGCCAATGACGTCTTTGACGTGTTATCAGCAATGGCCTTCCCCGCCAAGGACGTGTTTGACGTGTTTTTGTTTTTATTGGTGCAGCGCCTGCAGCAAACACTTGCCCAGCCTGTCACACAGACACAGGTCCCTGCCTTCAAAGGGTAGCCGACAGCACGCGATCAAACACATACCGCAGCTGTTGTTTTGAAATTGAGCAAGAGGGAAAGCAGAGAACGGGTAACGCTTCCTTGTGCAGACAGGAGAAACGCCATTGAAACGCCGAGCTGGAGTCGCCTTCCTCTGTGCCAGCCAGGAGAAAACGGGAGAAAGTAATCAAGAGATGTGTTTGATCATCGGAGGAATGAGGAAATGATCGATCAGTTTGCGAGGGCGGTGAGGACGTGTTGAATAGCCGAGGGGAAAACGGGAACGATCATAGATATGACAGGGAGACATGGACGAGGACGGTGTACCAGAACAAATCAAAATAAACACAGGAACAGCTAGGCAGCAGCGGGCAGAAGGCACTCACAGCAGCCCGCTGTCCTTCTCAAGAGCTCTTCAGTTGGTTCATGAAATCGCTGGGCTGCTCGCCCTCCAGTGTTGCTCCTGGCCAATCCCAGCGTCACAGGGCGTGGTTATTGCTTATCCTATGTTGGGTTAGAAATCTAAAAGGGGGATTGTGTGTGTGTGTGTGTGTGTGTGTGTGTGTGTGTGTGTGTGTGTGTGTGTGTGTGTGTGTGTGTGTGTGTGTGTGTGTGTGTGTGTGTGTGTCTGTCTGTCTGTCTGTCTGTCTGTCGGTGTGTCTGTCTGTCTGTCTGTCTGTCTGTCTGTCTGTCTGTCTGCACACTCACACCGAGTAAACTGTATTGTTGAATGTAAAAAAAAAGCACTTCATGTGTGTATATATATATATATATATATATTTTTTTTTGTCATTTGTGTCCTAACGAATAATATTTACATGTCTGATGTCAATACAGTTCAAAATAAAAGAATTGAGAGTGAGTTATGCCTGAGATTGTGCCCTTTTACAAAAATGCTTTTTTCTCCCTTTTCTCTTCCCAGACAGGCTTTTTTGGTGAACATGGGGTGTATAAAAAGGGTTATAAGTAGAGTACAGAACATGCTAAAAGCTAACTTTCTTTTTGGGGGTGAAAGTAGAGACTTAGATCTTCATTTCGAGGTATTGGACATCACTGTAGTCCTAGTACAGAATTTACTGTGGGTCTTGAAAGATGACCAAACATTATGGAAATACTTGGCCTGTGCCAAAAATGCCAGTCAGATATTGGCAGTGAATGAGTTAACATGCTGACTTTATGAACACTAAAACCATTAACAAGCTGACTTTATGAACACTAACATCGTTAATAAGCTGACTTTATGAACACTAACACCATTAACAAGCTGACTTTATGAACACTAACACCATTAACAAGCTGACTTTATGAACACTAACACCATTAATAAGCCGACTTTTACACTAACACCATTAACAAGCTGACTTTATGAACGCTAACACCATTAACAAGCTGACTTTATGAACGCTAACACCATTAACAAGCTGACTTTATGAACGCTAACACCATTAACAAGGTGACTTTTGGGAAGAAAGCATGGGGAAGGGAGGGGAGAGAGGACAGGTACGGAAAGGGCAAGAGAGGACAGGGAGAGGACAGGGAGAGGTGGGGAGAGGACAGGGAGAGGTGGGGAGCGGTCAAGAGGAGACATTTCAGGGCAAGGTTTCAAGTTAAGGAGGGAAATGCAGGAACAAGGTACAGGTACTGTAGGGTTGGACAGACGTAAGGGAACAGATGTGCTCAGATGGAAGAGGCAGAGTTTGAGATGGAAGGTAGGACACTGGTTTCATTATGTTAACCTTGCGAGGCAGCTGGATTTGCACGAGATCATGAGATCACAAATCACAAATCGATCTTGCCATGGGATCTTGCGTTTGTTTACACAAATACAGTCAAGCTTAATTTTCATCATATAGATTTTTTGTTTTGCTATTGTAAGTTGCTTCCCTAAGAGATATTCTACTCGTATAGACTGACATCTTCCACTCACACACTGTTCTCACCTATTTTCACTATGACTCTGAAAACAACAACAGAGTAGCATGATGTCATTGACTGTTTTGGAGTCTCCACCCTAAAGCGTGCCTGAGGCAAGATTGACTGCTTTGCAACCAGACTTAATCTGTCTGTATCAAACATGTTAACCCCAGCCTCCTGCTTTTGTCTGCCCTGTTGATCTAGCTCAGATGATGATGATGATGATGACTGGGTTGTTGTGTAAAACAGGGTGGGTTGTGGGAAATGAAATGAGCTGTTTTTGTAGTGAGGAATGTGGCTGACAGTTCACATTTTTTAAACACATTTTTAAGCATTGCAGCCACTTCTATAAGTAACACATGTGCCGTTCTGCCACGGGATGTCGGGTTGCACGAGATGCAGCCTAGGCCCCTCCCCTGGCACCACGAGTGAGCGAGAGAGCGAGGTCGACAGTGAATGGAGAGAGCGGCTCAAAACCGGTGAAACCATAGACTGTAGGTTGAAACACACACACAGTGCCAGGGCTCGCGTTAACGCTTGCTTGCTTGCCCAGGGCAACTAAAGTCTGTGGGCAGGTAAGTGAAATGCCTCATGGCAGTTGTCCGACTGAGTGAGTGAGTGAGTGAGTGACTACTTATTTACTGACGGACTGACTGACGTTACCGTGATTGAATACGCCGTCTCTGTGCATATTGTAAATGATCGCTGTTGAAAAAAGTTTTGATATTGTGATCTGCGGACTGCGGTAAATTCAGGAGCGGACTTTTGAGCTGTCTTTGTATTGTTGATACTGGAGTGAATCAAATTGTATTTCCTGATCCGCGGTAAAACTCCAGAGGAGACTTTCGAGCTGTCTTTCTGTTATATTGTTGAGACTGGACTGGAGTGTACTTTGTGATTGATTGAAGTCTGAAGCCGGATTGAACTCTTGAGACTGTTGGACGATATACACACACTCACATTGCCTTGATTTTCCTTACACTATTGAAAAACGAAGTGAGTTGTGGGCTATTGTTTTTGCAGTACTGATTTTTTGACACATTGATATTGCAGTTTGCTTTAATGAGAGGGGGTGAGCACATTGAGGGGGGTAGGCTACGAATTGTGGTGGAAAACCTACAGGTAGCCTACTACCAAAAGCAGAGCCAGGTAGAGCAAAGTAGAGTAGGTACTGGCAAGCACATCTAGTGTACTAACCCTTCTACGCTTACTTCACAAACTGGGTGTGATTACTGCTGCGTTCGTTTATAACTCGCAAGTTGCAAATTGCCACTTCCTGCTATCAATAATCGAATAAAAACGCCACGTTAACTCGGAGTTCCTACTTGCAAACTCGGGTATGATTTCTCAACCCCTAGTTGCTCCCAGCGCGTCATTTGACGTCATTTCAACATGGCACCCACGATTGTAAGAATTTAAAACACATTTTTCACACATTCTTCTTTTTCAACAATAGTAAGCTTTCAGACCAATCAGCATACCCATACAATAGTTGGTAAACCCATACAACTAAACATTAATGTTGTTATTAGCTGTTAGCTTAGACAGCTAATGGCTATTAGCATCCATGGTTTTGCAACTTGAAGCCTTGAAGCTCGAACACACGTAGATCGGAGATAACGCATTTACCACTTGCCAGCTCCGGCCATAAACGAATGCAGCTTTATTCTATCCATGTTTGCTAGATAAATGTAGGGAATGACTGCTGAGTAATATTAGCCTACTCTTATTCTACATCGCTCTGGAGTAGACTAGAGCATTTATATGTAAAAGTGGAACCAATTCAATGGACGAAAAGTGTCCAAGGCAACACTGGTTTGAATTATACATTTATTGATTAGGTCAGAAATGGTGAGCATGTTGGATTACAGTTTACAAAGTGTGCGATCTAAATATCCTACCTGTTTTACCCTATAGTCACTTCTCTGTGAGGCAGAAAAGGTTGTTCTGCCTAAAACATTTCTTTAAAACCCTTCAGTACAGGACATTCTACTCAGTGTGTCCTATCTCTAGGAACTGAATTACTTGATTGTGCGCCCAGCCCAATAAAATGTAATGCTTCTCATAATATGAAATGCCTTGATGGTGAATGAGAAGAAATATTCACTTACTTGGCATTTGGTGAGAAATTATATTTTGCTAACACAAACACAAACACACTCCACTCCACTCCACTCCACTCCACTCACACTGAGTCACACTGAGACACACTGAGATCATGGGTCTTTTTCCACAAGTAAAGGCTGTTGCACATCAAGGGCGATGCGAATATACAGCACGAAATTGTGATGCGAAATTTTACCCACCTGTCAATCACAGCAACAGATGTGTACAAGTGAATTTCTGAAAAATCTACCTTGGTCCGAAAAAATAAACACGGCAATAATGCTAAGCGAAACTTCGCCGTTGGTGTGCTGTGTGCACGGTAGTATTGACTGACGTCAAGGTTAAAAAAGGTTAAAAAAATATTATTGACATGCTAATTAATGGCACGGAAAAAACCTCCCGGTGTGTAAGGACCTTAAGACCTAGTCCTAGACCTACAGTAAGCAGGTTATTAGTAATACTCTATTAAAAAAGTTAATCGAAGCATTGACAGTTTCCAATAGATTGCTCTTCCATAATGCTAACTACCTCTGCTAATCAGTTCACTCTAATCGGTGGGTCAGGATGACAAACTCTGATCAGAGCAAGGATAACAGGCATGGGCAGAGAGGGACACACTCAGGACAACACACACACACACACACACACACACACACATGCTTGCACGCATGGACACACAAACACACGCGCAAACACACACACACACACACACACACACACACGGACAGACATGGCCCCATCTCCCAGTTTCCAGTTTAGGGTTTGTTCTCGCTTGGTGGAGAAAGGCTAGACTTTAGACTATTGATCTAATCGGTATCATTTGTACTTTCCAGATTTTGCCAGGACGTGTGCTGCTGTTATACAGTCAGGAGGACGTGTGCTGCTGTTATACAGTCAGGAGGACATGTGCTGCTGTTATACAGTCAGCAGGACATGTGCTGCTGTTATACAGTCAGCAGGACATGTGCTGCTGTTATACAGTCAGGAGGACATGTGATGCTGTTATACAGTCAGGAGGACATGTGCTGCTGTTATACAGTCAGGAGGACATGTGCTGCTGTTATACAGTCAGCAGGACATGTGCTGCTGTTATACAGTCAGGAGGACATGTGCTGCTGTTATACAGTCAGCAGGACATGTGCTGCTGTTATACAGTCAGGAGGACATGTGCTGCTGTTATACAGTCAGGAGGACATGTGATGCTGTTATACAGTCAGGAGGACATGTGCTGCTGTTATACAGTCAGGAGGACATGTGATGCTGTTATACAGTCAGGAGGATATGTGCTGCTGTTATACAGTACAGTCAGGAGGATATGTGATGCTGTTATACAGTCAGGAGGACATGTGCTGTTTTTATACAGTCAGGAGGACATGTGCTGCTGTTATACAGTCAGCAGGACATGTGATGCTGTTATACAGTCAGGAGGACATGTGCTGCTGTTATACAGTCAGGAGGACATGTGTTGCTGTTATACAGTCAGGAGGACATGTGCTGCTGTTATACTAGGCAGGACAAACCCACCGCTCTAACCACGCTGTAATGTAATCACTATGGGAGATTTCTGCATTCTGGGCTCATTTCAATCTAGTATTAAACATACTTTCGGGTCATGTTTAAATAAAAACACAGCTTGTATCGATAAATATGCACCATCACTACTACAAAATGAAAAAATAATTTTGAAAAAGGCCGAAATTATAAGTTAAATCAAGCTCTGTTTAGAGGAGCAAATGCAGCGTTTCAGCCCGCCTGGAGAAAAACGGCACAACAAAAAATCGTCACTCCTCGATCGCCTTTAAGAGTGGATTCCCAACTGGATTTTTTGATTTGTCCTTTGGTCTGCCACTTAAATTATAGCCAACCCCTGTGTACACGTCATGGTGAATGGTTCCTTTTGATTTGTTTGGGTTATACCGACGAAAATCGCATCATTTCCCTTCATTCGCCTCGCCACTAACTTCAACTTTAAGGAACCAGCGATGTGAACACATGAAATTGTTCGCAAACTTGTCCTCTAAAACATTGTCAGGTCAGTTTTCGTTTTTCGTTTAGGGGTTTTTTGTTATTCGTGTCAAAACGTGCAGTGCGCCATGTAAAAATCCCCCCTGCTTTTTCCTCATTTAGCGCGAGAGCAGAGTAGCTGCGGCTGGGCTGCTCCCGCTCCCCCTCCCCCCCCTCCTCTCTCTCTGCACAATCAAGTCAGTGGTGCAGTGCTTCTCAATGTGGGGAGAGGATTCAAGATTCTCTGTTGTCTCTCTCAACCTAATATATATGGAATTCTGAACAAAATCATATCCAGGCTACATTAAAAAAAATCTGATTTGCATCTGAGAAACCAAATTTCATCATATTGGGGGTCCATGGCCCCAATATGAACTAAATTAGGAGTCCTTAATATGAAAAAGGTTAAGAATGATTTACAGAAACACAATGCCATGGGTATTCCCTTTCCCTTCCTTTTATTTCTATTTATGATGAGGCAGGATTTGGTTTATCAATAATACATATAATTTAATCTTTTTTTCTCGACGCACCTCCCACACACACACCCCCTCCCAAAACTGTTAGACACACTGTTTTACATACATTCTATTCTGCTCCTCATGAATATCTATATATATTTTTAGGCTACATAAAGTAGTCTGTACAAATGTTATAATGTATAAACTCACAGAATAAATTTATGTATGACAGTATGAATAGATGTAGCCTACAAATAAGCAAATTGCCCGGATTATCATACATTGTTCTGATACAATACATTTCTTAATTAGCCTGGCTTTTGACTATCTGACACATTGTTTTACACATTTATCCATCTATTGGTAAACATGGAGGAATTCATGTAGGCCAGGGATACTCAACTTGCTTTGACCAGGGGCCACTTTTGCAAAATGACAGGAGGTGAGGGGCCAGTTAATAAACTAAGATTAATAATATTATTTTCTTCTGTAGTGGATTGTAGTCCCTCCCCCATAACAATAAACAAGAAAAGTTAGAAATTCAGTTTGGTCACTTCAATTCAGTTCTCAAATCTGTTCAGAGTAAACCCTCTTCATAAATAAAGGCTCTCTCCAAAAATAAAATTAATCAAACATCTCTTAGATGGGGGGCCAGTCGTGGGCCGCATCTGGCCCCCGGGCCACAAGTTGAGTATCACTGATGTAGGCTATGCACACAGTTATCTTCAGAGGCAGTGGAGGTGCGACCCATCTGACTTTGTCAATGTGAACTACAGTAAATGATCGTTGATTAAAGCCCCAATCCATAATTGCAGTATTATGCTCCAGTTAGCTGAACATGAATTTCAAATGCATTTTGAGACTATATAGAGGTTTCATGTTAAACAGAGCTGTATGTTAAGTTATCATGGGTTAGGAAAGTTGTAAAATACCTATTTCTAAGGCTAACTAAGTATCTGTGTAACTAGATCTGACATGTCTTGATAACTAAAACCTTTAATTTATGCTAAATGTTGGGTAATGCATACATTAACCATTTAATAGACAAATGTGGTCTAGATCAGGGTTTTTCAACTGGTGGGTCGGGACCCAAACATGGATCGCGGGGCTGTTTTGAGTGGGGGGTAAATTATAATAAAAAAAATCTGATGCCGCGCTTTTAAATTGAAGGACATACCTTGATATGTCCTACTATGGTGAAGGCATGGCCCGCCCGACTCTGCCTCTGATTGGCTTACCCTGATATTTTACCCTAACCTTAAAGCCCCATTATGTAGTTTTTCTATTTTCCCCAAGTTTGAAGTCAATCGGACAAACGGTTCTCAAGATAAACCGCTGTTTGTGCTTGCCAGTAGGTGGCGCTGTGCCGAATAGCACAAAATTCGGGCACTGAACTCCATCAGGTCACCCTAAGCGCACTCCCCAAGTTTGATGTCAATCCAACAAATGGTTCTCGAGATGAACCACTTTTTGTGTTTGCCAGTAGGTGGCGCTGTGTCGAATTGCACAAAATGTGTCACTGCACTCCATCAGGTCCCCCTAAACACACTCCCCAAGTTTGAAGTCGATCGGACAAGTGGTTCTCAAGATAAACTGCTTTTTGTGTTTGCCAATAGGTGGCGCTATGCTGAGTCTGTGTGTGTTTGGGGGTGGGCTGGCGTGGTATCGGACTTACTTTTGTGACGCAAATTGTGACTGACACTGCCCGCGGCCCGCCAACCAATCCGACCTGGTGTGTGGACATGATGTGGTTTGCAGGACTTTCCAGGTGGTTTCCAGGACTTTCCATGTAGTTCCAGGATATTCCAGCACTTTCCAGGTGGTTCAAGGACTGTGCAACCTGCCCATGACCCTCCCCAGATAATAACCCACTGCCATGCACATTTTCAGCCCAATCCGACCTGGGGTGTGGGCATGAGGTCGTTTCAAGGTGGTTTCCAGGACTTTCCAGGTGTTTTCCAGGATTTTCCAGGTGGTTCAAGTACTGTGCAACCTGCCCATGACCTTGCCAAGATAATAACCCACAGCCATGCAAATTTTCAGCCCAATCCGACCTGGGGTGTGGGCATGAGGTGGTTTCCAGGACTTTCCAGGTGGTTTCCAGGACTTTCCAGGATTTTCCAGGTGGTTCAAGTACTGTGCAACCTGCCCATGACCTTGCCCAGATAATAACCCACAGACATGTGCTGCTGTTATACAGTCAGGAAGACATGTGATGCTGTTATACAGTCAGGAGGACATGTGCTGCTGTTATACAGTCAGGAAGACATGTGATGCTGTTATACAGTCAGGAAGACATGTGATGCTGTTATACAGTCAGGAGGACATGTGATGCTGTTATACAGTCAGGAGGACATGTGCTGCTGTTATACAGTCAGGAGGACATGTGATGCTGTTATACAGTCAGCAGGACATGTGCTGCTGTTATACAGTCAGGAGGACATGTGATGCTGTTATACAGTCAGGAGGACATGTGCTGCTGTTATACAGTCAGGAGGACATGTGCTGCTGTTATACAGTCAGGAGGACATGTGCTGCTGTTATACAGTCAGGAGGACATGTGCTGCTGTTATACAGTCAGGAGGACATGTGCTGCTGTTATACAGTCAGGAAGACATGCGCTGCTGTTATACAGTCAGGAGGACATGTGATGCTGTTATACAGTCAGGAGGACATGTGATGCTGTTATACAGTCAGGAGGACATGTGATTCTGTTATACAGTCAGGAGGACATGTGCTGCTGTTATACAGTCAGGAGGACATGTGATGCTGTTATACAGTCAGGAGGACATGTGATTCTGTTATACAGTCAGGAGGAGCATCGAGAGAGTGTGCAGAAATGGCTCTTTTTTTGGCTGTTTTTGTTCGAATGAGTCAAAACAAACCACAAACAAATCTATCTTATGTGGGTGTGCAGCTGTGCTCTTGTTCTGTGTGCATTCATATCCATGTGTCTGTTTGCGTCTGTGGCTGTGTGTGTGTACATACATGTGTGTGTGTGTGTGTGTGTGTGTGTGTGTGTGTGTGTGTGTGTGTGTGTGTGTGTGTGTGTGTGTGTGTGTGTGTGTGTGTGTGTCTACAGGCAGCAGGGGGATCTCTCTGACCTGTGTGTTGACCCCATGTCGGGTACTTGGGGTGTGTGTGACACTGATGACCTTGGGAGCCATTGGAGCTGCTGTCTGGGCCGTAGGTTAGACAACACATGCACACACACGTGTGTGCGTACACACACACACACACACACACACACACATACACACACACACACACACACACAGGCACGCACACACACACACACACACACACACACACACACACACACATAAAAACCCCTCCATTTACTTTGCCTCCAATAGCCATAGAATATGAAGATGTTTGCATACGTACAGAAAGCATCACTGTTTTGTCTTTGTTTTATTCTTGTTTACTGCAGTCCTGGGACATGTAATGACGCCTCCCTGCTTATAGGCACACAGCCCTATTGTGTTTTGAGTTGTCATTTTCATGAATCCATTGGTGAAAAACTCTTTGTGTCACACTGATGTTTTAATATACACTGACTGTGTTGCTCTTTGTGTCACACTGATGTTTTAATATACACTGACTGTGTTGCTCTTTGTGTCACACTGATGTTTTAATATACACTGACTGTGTTGCTCTTTGTGTCACACTGATGTTTTAATATACACTGACTGTGTTGCTCTTTGTGTCACACTGATGTTTTAATATACACTGACTGTGTTGCTCTTTGTGTCACACTGATGTTTTAATATACACTGACTGTGTTGCTCTTTGCCCTCTGTAGTCACATACTGCAACATGGAGGAAGACACAGGCCTGTATGATGGTGAGTGACACAGCAGAGAACCTGTTCACATTTTTCACAAAACTCAGCCAGAGAGAAAAACACAGGAGAGAGAGAATGTTCTGCCACAACAATTTCAACCACAATCTGCTTCAAGGACAGAATGCCTTAAAAAGTCAACTGGTCACATGATCATGAAGAGGCTTTCAAGGTTCTCCCAGAAAAGTGCCTTGGGCCTTCATTTTCTTCAAATGATGCAATAATTTTCAGAAAGTGAAAACAGTGTGTGCCTCCGTACCGAAAGTAACCCTATCTGACTCCCTCAGTCCAGGTGAATTCAGCGGACCAGCGTCTTCGAGTGTTTGACTCCACCCAGAGGAGGTGGCGTCAGGTGTGTTCCTCTTCAGCCAATGAGCAGCTGGCTAGCATCAGCTGTGAGGAAATGGGCTTTGTCAGGTGAGATGTTTTACAGCAGAAATGTACTGTTTTCATGCAGTCAAGTCAACGGGACTAACGTGTGTGTGTGTGTGTGTGTGTGTGTGTGTGTGTGTGTGTGTGTCTGTGTGTGTGTGTGTGTGTGTGTGTGTGTGTGTGTGTGTGTGTGTGTGTGTGTGTGTTTGTGTGTGTGTGTGTGTGTGTGTGTGTGTGTGTGTGTGTGTGTGTGTGTGTGTGTGTGTGTGTGTGTGTGCGTGCCTGCCTGCGTGCGTGTGTGCGCGTGCGTGGGTGTGGGTGTGTGTGTGTGTGTGTGTGTGCGCGTGCGTGGGTGTGGGTGTGTGTGTGTGTGTGTGTGTGTGTGCGCGTGCGTGCATGTGGGTGTGGGTGTGTGTTTCAGCATGGTGAATTACTCTGTAGCAGCAATCCCAGAGGCCAGTAGTGATGTAGGGGAATTCTTCTGTGTCAAAGAGGAAGAGCTGAGCTACGGCAAGAAAATCAAAGACTCATTGTTCCCATGGTAACAAGTAACACACACCTGTCTGTCTGTTTCTGCACCTGTCCCGAGCAGCAGGTATAGACAAATGCTTGGCCTTTGTTACAATTAGCCCTTTTCACAGCTGCCATTTTGTGTCTAAAAGGCAGGGGAAACACAGGTGCAACCAACTCACTAATTAGGGCCCCAGCACTGGAACACCTACGTAAATGGACTGGAAGTTGGACACCCTAATTAAGGTTTTGGTGCACCTGTGAAACTTCCTGCCTTTTAGACACAAAATGGTGGCTGTGAAAAGGGTCTATAGAGCAGCGATTCCGGCCGCGGCACTCTGGTGGTCCGCGAAGGTATTGCAAGTGGTCTATTTTAAATGTTTATTTTATTTTTATTTCTCATTATTATTTTTACAATAAACAAAACAAAACATTGATGGACAGCTCCTTGAAAACTGTAACACTGAAAATGCTGCAACATGTTCCAGATGCTGTGTTAGTGACTGGAAAATAAAAAGTGCTCTCCATATTTGTTACGGGTCGGAGGTGGGCCGTGAAAAGTTTTGAGATTTTCAAGTGGGCCTTGAGTTGGAAAAGGTTGGGAACTGCTGCCTTATGTAGAGGTAGGGGTATGAAGACATTTTTGTCAATCTGATTTATAATGTAAGTTTATAAGTAAAATTAGCATTCATGTAGTTGTGGCCTCTCACTTAAACTTCCAATTTAACTTAGTAGTACTATCAATGTCATTGACATTTTTCTAAATACTTGTTTAAACCATTGAGAGCCTGAAAATCCTTTCCAAACTTTGGAGGGTTTTGAATCACAGCTTAAAAGCATCTCAGTGTTTTCTCTACTTTTAGTACAAGATGTGTTAATTTGTCTTCTTAAAGGGATAGTTCGGTTTGTTTGAAGTGGGGTCCTATCAGCTAGTGAGATACACTAACTTAATTAGGTACAGTGTTCAGGAGTGAGTGCGCATTGTGGAACGAGACCGCGCACTCAGCGCAGCAGCCAAACCAGCCTTTTCTCTGTAAGTACGGGGGGTCAACAACTAAAACGTAATTTAGCCACCTAAAACACCTAAAACAACGCCCACCTAAACAAATCGACATCCGTGTACATGCACGCTCTATTTTGACAATTTTCAGCGCTTTACTTTTCCGCAAAACAGCAGTTTCATTCGGCACTGCTTTTTCTCCCAACCGTACAACTACTGTATTCCTCCGCTAAAAGCCTGCACAGAGCACAGAGCCGCGGTTTACAAAACAGGAAGGCTTAGAAGAGAGATAAAACACTGACTTACTTTAGAGACAACAAGTCACCTGGCCTCTCTGGTCTGGGACGTTTTCCACAATTTATCCTGGGAATGGTGAAAAAGGTCTGCAGGGCACCCCGGCATTTAGGCAGGAGGCGCATCTCTCTGCCTGTTCACTTCACTCTCTGCAAAAGTTCCTCTTCTGTATTCTCTCTGGTTCATAATTGTATCCTCTTGTCACCAAGGTGAATGGCATATAATCCTCGCTATCAAAATCACTCATATTTTCGTCCGTGTATTCTATTTGTTGTGTCTTCAAACCGGGAGAAATAAAATAGCCTACCCCCAAATAGCTGCGGAGTAATCCAGTGCTGCGGCTGTGTGCAGGCTTTTAGCGGAGGAATACGGTAGTTGTACGGTTGGGAGAAAAAGCAGTGCCGAATGAAACTGCTGTTTTGCGGAAAAGTAAAGCGCTGAAAATTGTCAAAATAGAGCGTGCATGTACACGGATATCGATTTGTTTAGGTGGGCGTTGTTTTAGGTGGCTAAATTACGTTTTTTTGTTTAGTTGTTGACCCCCAGGACTTAGAGAGAAAAAGCTGGTGATGCTGCTGCTCTGGGTGCCGGATCTCGTTCGACGCTGCGCCCCGCTTCAAGAACACTGTACCTAATTAAGTTAGTGTATCTGACTAGCTGATAGGACCCCACTTCAAACAAACCGAACTATCCCTTTAATCTTGCTCTTCCAGTGTGGAAAAATGCTAAATCTAATTTGTCAGATTGATTATCTGTTTTCAGTCACTTTTCTCTGATGCTTACTCACAGTTTACATCATAATGATCATCTGTCTCACTCTCATTCTTTCAGGTTCTGTACTTTTCTATTTCTTAATACGTTTCTGTGGCGAACCTGTCTGTCTTTTTGTCTCTACTTTCTACCCCACTGTCCTGTTTGTTTATCTGAGTTTGAGTTTGAGTTTAACTTTATTGTCCCATACGGAAATTTGTCTTAGGCATTGTACAGCAGCAATAGGGCAATGACAAACGTAACAGACAGTACAGTACATCTGAAGACAAACAGCGTGTAAACAAGAGGACAACATAGTACATGATACAGCCTGGGCTACGAGTTAACAACTCTACCTAACCGAATATTGCACTTCAGTGTTCAAATATTGCACTTCAAGTATTGCACAATTCCAAAACCGCATATCAAACCAAAACCATCATAAAACCATGGTTACTTAAAACTAAAAACATTAAAACCACAGTAAAGGGTAAAAGAAATAAAAAGATAAAATGATAAGAGAAATATCTCACTCTTGTACCGGTCTGTCGAGAGTAAACTGAATAGTAACATTCAGTTTGACTATCTGTTGCTAACTCTGTCTGTCTTTGTTTCAGTGACTGTGAGAGCAGGGAGGTTCTCACGCTGTTGTGCCAAGGTAAGATCTGAACACAGATCTCTGACCTTTTTGCACATACTCGCCGTTGAACTCTTCCATGAGCTTGTTATCTTTGGTTCCAATGGATTTCTCTGTCTTGTCTATCTCTCCCTGTTTCTCCCTCGCATACCCTCATTTTAACTTGATCTCAGTTATTATCAGTGTTTTCTCAGGACGTGTAGTGTAGATAGAGGTAAAAGCACTCGCCTACCACCGCGGAGACCCGGGTTCAATTCCCGGTAGCGGTACTTCCGGCTTGGTCAGACGTTCCTACACACAGGCCGTGTCTGCAGGTCAGGAGCCAGTGGGGTATGAGTCCCAATCGCTGCGCTAGCGCCTCCTCTGGTCAGGAGGAAGGGGAACTGGGGGCAATATTAGTGATCCTCCCACACACTACATCCTACCTCCTCGCTGTCAGGTGAAAAGAAGCGGCTGGAGGAAGCATGTGCTAGTCTACAACTCTCCACAGATCGACAGAGGTAGTGAAACAACAACCGGGACAGCAGGGGGAATTGGCCAAGTACAATTGGGGAGAAACTCTACTCGTCCTTCCTCTTGTATCTTGGCTTTTAATTTTTACCCTAGCTCACTCCTTCCTCCCTCTCTCCTTCCTCCTCACGGTAGCCTACCTCTCTCCCTCCACAGATTGTGGCAGGCGTAGTTTGACCGAGGACCGTATAGTGGGTGGTGTGGATTCCAGGCAGGGCAGCTGGCCATGGCAGGTCAGCTTGCAGTATGATGGAGTTCACCAGTGTGGAGGATCGATCATCTCAGACCGCTGGATTATCTCTGCAGCACACTGCTTCCCTGAGTAAGAGGCCAGGCTTGGATTTACAGAGCAACCATACAGTATCATCTGAGTTTTAAGCATGTGCTGAACAAACTAGATGACTTTGGGCCCTAGCGTACACCGGCACAGAAGGCATTTGCGGTAGCGTTTTCGTCTGCGTTTCCTATCGTCTACCTGCGCACCTGGTAATTTCAGCTCCCACCTGCACCCACGGGCATGCTGTTCTGAAAAATAGGTGTGACCAAGGAAAATCCTCGCACTCTGCCATCGTACGGAGGAGCGCAAATAATTGCGTCTAGACAAGCTCTGACCCAGGTCTCTGTCAACCTCGCTCTCTCTTTCTCTCTCTCGGTGGTCCACTCGTCATCAAAGGACAAATATAATAATTAATCATCTCAACAATGCTTCAAACACGCCCAAGTGGAAGGGTAAATCTTTACTAATTTCTAGCACTCAAAATCTCCCTTTTTCTTCTTCTTTTAATTAACAGTGTGTCGCTGAAACATGTCCTTTGATGTACTGATCCAGTGGTCCTTGGTGTACTGACCCAGTGGTCTTTGATGTACTGACCCAGTGGTCTTTGATGTACTGACCCAGTGGTCGTTGATGTACTGACCCAGTGGTCTTAATGTACTGGCCCAGTGGTCCTTGGTGTACTGACCCAGTGGTCTTTGATGTACTGACCCAGTAGTAATTTAAAAAAGGGCAGATTTTTGAGTGCTAGAAACTAGCAAAATTTGAGATGCACTTGCACTTGGGTGTAAGATATGGCCCATCCTGTCAAATTTATAACTCCATAAAACAGCATCAATAGTTTACCTGTCATGGATGAGGACGACTGCATGTAACTGGGAGTATTAGCGGAATATAAGAAAAGAGTGTTCTTAATGCCCTTCTTATGACAGCCCTAAAGAAGGATCTTAACACGTTCACTGCCGTGGACAAGATATCTCGTCAAGCAGAAACCAACGGTTGACTGCCAATGACGAGATATCTCGTCCAATTTTTTTTTTTTTTTTTTTTTGACGGTGGGACGTCGATCAACCCCTTTTACATCTCCTATTAAAATATGGGAGGTATTGAATGTGTATAATCTATTTTACCGACCCACTAAGTGGCGACAGTGCTCTCCAGACGAGAGAAAGCCAAGCAAAAACAGCCGCGTGAGGAAGCCATTCTCATGAAAATGGATTGGCGAAAACGCTTTCGCTTTCGCGCAGGGAGCTGGCGGTGGGGGATTGCAAATTTGCATAATAGATTATGGGTGCAACACACTTTGAAACACGCAGCATAAATAAGACCAGAATCGCAAAAGCTTCATCAAAGCTCTCAACCGAAACCCCAAGAAACGAGCGAGCCCATCCAGACTCGCCCAAAGAGCGGCCGCCAGCAGACAGGCAGCAGCAGCAGCAGCAGCAGAAACGAGCTTGTGACACGCCCGCTGCAGAGCCAGGGAGGCAGGAGGAGAACACACACGGAGGGAGGAGTTTGAAGGAGAGGGGGGTTTCCTGCTGTTATGGAGGAAATTACTGTTTAAAACTATTGTTTAGA
>NW_028152079.1:32500-36140 GCF_964638095.1 Poromitra crassiceps
GCGAGGCGTAAACTATACATTTGAGTTGGAAGTTGCATGCTGTAGCATTGGGCGGCGTTAATGTGTTTCGGGGTTCTGCTTACACAGATTGTAGACGGTTACACTGTGATGTGCGATCCACAAAGACTTGACGCCAACGTTTTAAATATAAAACAAGTTTCTGCCATAATCCTACGGTATAGGCTATATTCGTGTCTCGTATAGCCTGTGTGTGTAGAAGCACTGGGTAAACAAACGTTATAGGCTGGTGGTGACACTTGTACATTTTGAGGGAATTCCCTCAATGATTCTTCCAGATTAAGGTTTGAATTAAATTAGCTTTCGTTTTTTTTCAAACTGTCCCGACTCCATGGATGAACGGTATAAAAAGAACAAGGGGTCAATGTTTTGAAACGGTAGGCTATATTACTCCAATGTACAGGAGAATGTTTCAGTGAACAGATAGCGTAGCCGGTAAGTTGTAGATCCTGAGTTCAAATCCCACTCATGGCAGCATTATATTTTTTGAAAATATAGCATAAATTGTTAATCTGGACATAATTATAGCTTTATGTATAAAGTTGCTGAATATACACTGTGTACATAGCAGAATAAGTGAACATGCCCATTCATGGTAATGGTCATATTTCGACGTCAGTTTGACGTTCCTGCGTAGACGTCTAAATCATGCCCAAACCGGCTGTGATTTGGCCACGTCCTGGACGTCACTGAAAGATGTCATCACAACGTTATCATGATGTAATTTTGCTTGCTGGGATCTGGGAACTGTTGCGGCTAAGAAACTTGCTTTTGAGACAAATGCAGATTAAATCTGTAAGATTTAAGGCACGGTGGCTCAGTGGTAGAGCTGTCGCCTCGCAGTCAGAAGGTCCTGAGTTCGATTCTCGCCTGGGACACTGCGGGCGCTGTGGTTGTGTTCCCCCCATATCTTCAGTGCCTACTGCCCAGGTGGGGTATCTCGTCGTAAGGGCCTTTCTGTCTGTGTGGAGTTTGCATGTTCTCCCCGTGCTCCCCCAGGGGGGTTCCTCCGTATATAACCCCCCCACTAAAAACATGCAGAAGATCAGATCGTCATCGTCATCCGACCAGTGACGACAACATCCGAAGTCGGTCCCCGGGCGCTGTACGAGAAAGCGACCACTGCTCCTGGCCTGCCCCCCGGAGGAAAAGGACAAAGCCAGGATGGGTTAAATGCAGAGGACAAATTTCACCGGCCACCGTCAGCATGTGTGTGTTTGTGGCCCTCCGTGCATCATGCGCGTAGCCACGGGTGCGCTAGGGTGTGCAAATGCCACCCAGACAGGCCACTGGCGCACCCAAAAAAATGGGGTAAAAAAAGTGTTTTGTTTTGTCTGCAAAACACATGTCAACGCTGTCATGCACTGTGTCCAACTGTCCGCCTGCAAGTAAATCCATAGAGAAAATAAGTAGCAAAGAGCGTTCCCATCTGCAACGAAAATCACTTCCTTGTTTGCCTGAGACGCATGTGTACCCATGCGTCTCAGGCAAACAAGGAAGTGATTTTCGTTGCAGAGAGGTAACCCTCTTGGAACCACTCTTGCTGGTTCCTCTCGCTATGGATTTACTTTGAAAATGACAGTTTCGCGTACTTTGGATTATTATTTGATGATCGCATGGTGAGTACACAAGTCACAACATGTATGTGATTGTTTCTAGCGCTGTTGTGTGTGCTTTTGGGGGAATGAACGGCGGTAGCATATTAGAGACTGCCACACTACTGTACTATCTAACTAGCGTTAACAGTACTAGCAGCCCCCATGTATCACTGTGAAACGCACTTTCTAATGCACGCCACGCACAGTGAAGATGTTGGCGGCGTGTCCCTTCGCATTTAACGTTAGCCAGGAGACTTTTCAGTCATGCATCTGCATGCGTCTCAGATTTCTAATAATATACGGGTCCACACGAACATGCCAACCAAATTTGCGTTCTTTCCCGACTAGAACACTCATTGGAAAAAGTAGGTGAGACTTTTTTGAGATACTAAACAAAGTGGTTTTACATGTTGCCAAAAAATACAATTTAATTGACTGCTTCTACCTGCTAATAATGAGTGCGAAAAGGAGCAAACAACACACAAATATTCCTCTAAATCTGGTTTGAAAAGACCCAAAAAATTTTTGGCGGCGGCCTCGCGGCCGCCACCAAATGATCCGCCCCCTGGCACACCCTGGCTTTCTGTGGCACACCCAATGAGCCGAGTCTGGCTACGCTACTGCCGTGCATGTGTTGATGTGTAACCGTGTGACAATAAAGACGGGCTTGTCCGTCTGAAATCGTGTTTAAGAAGTGTTTTTGCAGTGTGTTTTTTTCCTAAAGAGTTTTTTTTATGTGCATGGTGGCCTTGTTCTATTAAAGTTTTATTGAATCATTCTGAACCTTTTCTGTTGTAGCCAGGTTTAGCAGCTCAAGCTAAAACACATTTAGGAGCTTGGTGCGAGCCTATACTAACTGAAATCTGAGAATTACAAGACTGCTTTTGACTGTCGCGTCAGGCCACACAGTTGACACCTCTGGGTGCCACTTTATGCCTAGTCTCGCTGGCCAGCCTCCCCTCCCCACCGTGAGAGTCGCCTGGCTGCACGGAAACAGGCAACTGGGATAAGCTCTCCCCTGCTCTACAGCTGCTCCCCATTGGAGCGACTGTTTCAGTTGCTGCCGGATGTCCGCTCCCGGCTTATTACAAGCTCTGTCATTGGCTCCGACCATGTCAATCAGAGCGGCTTCCGCTCCCTCCTCCCTGTGTGTCGCTGTAAATAGTGCCCTGCCGCCTCAGTGAAAACAACAACGCTAACTAGCTAGCAAGCTAACGGCAGAAACCTACATGCTAGCTCGTTGCTACATGCTGAAAATGGTAAGTTGGATTGTTGGAAAATGTTTTCCAAGGGCACTGCCGCTAAGCGCCGCCCATCGCAATTCCACAATGGAGACCTGCGCCGCCAGACTCATCTCACGGTAGGGAGAGGAGGCTGGCCAGCGAGACTACTTTATGCCTGAACTTACGACTAAAATAGGCAGGGACTGTTTTATCCCAATTGCAATCATGCCTATATAAGAGTGTTTTTTCACTGATGAGCGACTTATACCTCGCCATCACCTTCTGACTCCCTGTCTGGCCTTAACAACCAATCTTGATATCTGTGGTAGATGTTGCAGTGGTTTATTATGTGTTATTGTGCTTTAATGTTTTTATTGTGTTTTTATTTTGTGTTTTCCTGTGCATGTGTGCCTGTGTGTGTAGAATACATCCAGCCTATTTGCCTGCCAGCCTATGGTCAAAGACTGATCGATGGACAGATGGGAACAGTAACAGGCTGGGGAAACGTAGGATACTATGGTGAATCTTTATTTCAATACCACAGCACCATAACACACTAACCTGTATTGCTTGATAACATACAGTATAATTTAAATAATTTAAATGTACCTGACCTATTCTCTTAACGTTGCTTTCATATTTATTTACTCTGTTATGTTACTTACTGTATGTTGCTGACAGTTTTTTGCTCTGAATTTTATCTCACTTGTTAGAGACAATTAATTGAATTGAATTAATGTCCCACTGTAGCATCAATAAAATACTATTACAGTATCAAAACCATACCAGCACTACTTGCAG
>NW_028152079.1:36340-91340 GCF_964638095.1 Poromitra crassiceps
GTTCAAGGATGCTGGGAATTTTCACTTCTATGATGTATTAGCCTAGTTTAGTGTTATAAATTGTTTTTCTCCAAAGAAATTTCCAGGGGGGGCTTAGGGGGGGCTTGGCTAGTTTCAGGGGGGGCTGAAGCCCCCCCTAGCCCCCCCCTGGCGCCGCGCATGATTGCAAGCAAGAGCACTTCCTGGTGGAACCCCCCCCATGCCATACCCTGCAGGGTACATGTAAATTAAAACATAGCTAAAATAGTTTCTTTATTTATTGTTTGACATGGTAAATAGGCCTAGTTATTGTTAATGCTTTTAATGTCAGATACACCTACACTCTGGGTGCAGTACCACCACATGGTAGATGTGATCAAGATGTTCATCCGAACTGAGCGGCTTGCAGACCACAATGGGCACCTGTCCTGCATTGTTACCAGGATGCTGGACATCTTTGCAGCTGCGGGCCATCATCAATATGCCAAAGGCGCACGGCTGTACTGTCAACTTATGAAGGAACTCAAAACTTTGCCTGTTAAAAAGAGACCATAGAAAGTTTCACTGCCCATGGAAACCATGTTGTCCGTTACTCCAGCCATGATTGGTCTGGCACCTGGTGTGACATCTGTATCGAGCAGACATTAATGAAGGCAGCCAAATCAGAAGGTGGACTGAGCAGAGAGAGGATGAGAAACAGTGATTCTGGCCACAAGTGCTGGGTGCTCACCCTCAGTCACTTCTCCAATGTCAACCAGCGCATGGAGGAAGATGTCAAGGAACATGCTTCACTCCACAGAGACCTTGCCAAAACACAGATGAAGCGAGATGCTGAAGCAGTTGAACTTGCCCTCCAATGGTTCGAGGAGAACAACCCATTCGACCACGATCGAGACAAGGAGATGCTTGTATCTTTCTCTACAGGATTCACAAGCACAGGAGATGACCCAGTCAATGCTGAGAGAGCAGCTGAAGTAGGGAGAGAGATGCAGATAAAGCTGGATGGACAGTCAGCGACATCGACCATGGAGGTGAAGTCAAAGGTACAAGCCCTGTCATCACTCAGAAAGATTCCCAAGATCAACGAGAAGAAGATTAACCTTGACTCACTCAAGTTGTTCAACCGACTGATCATTTTTGCCCAACGGGATATGACAGTTGAGACAAGCTTGGAGTATGAGCTGACTCCCGTCCCATTGTCCCTTTTCAGCAACAAAGATCAGAAAATGAACAAGGCGAACAAGGCAGGCTTTTCCAAGACTAGCCTGAAGGAGTTGACTGATCCGCTTGAACTCACTAACCGACCCTGCTCCACTTTGGTGGTTGATGGCGGATGGCTTCTCTACATGGTGAAGTGGGAACAAGGTCAGACTTGGCAGGAGATTGCCAACAGTTACCTAAGCTACATGCAGTGTAGATGATGATCAAAAGATCATTGTGGTCTTTGATGGCTATAACAGATCGCCAAAAGATCATGACCACATCCGACGTACCAAGAAGTCATGCTGTGAGCTCCAGATTCGACCGGATATGATGCACTGGACACCAAGAGCAAAGTTCTTGGACAACACTCATAACAAGAGTGAGCTCATTCACCTCCTCTCTTCAACATTCCGAAAACTTCACATCACCGTGGAGGAGAGTGACAATGATGCTGACACTTCGATTGTGAGAGAGGCATTGGCTGCTGCTACAGATGGCTCTGTTGAGGTCAGTAACATTTGTGTAGGTATTTTACTTGCATTAGCTATGACTACTTTAAAATAAGAGTTTTGACTATTTTTATATATTTTCACATAGTTGAACATGCATTGCATATCTTCTTCTATTTTCAGTTGCAGGCAGAAGACGCAGATGTGCTGGCAATGCTGGTGCACCATAGCTCAAGCACCAACCACCCACTCTTCTTAACCACATCAAAGGGCTCTTAGGATGTCAGGAGGATCCAAGAAGCTCTCTCAGAAAGACAGAGACGCTACGCTACCTGCTCTTTTGTCACGCCTTCACTGGGTGTGATACGGTTTCTGTTATCGCTGGCCATGGGAAAACAACTCTGTTTGACAGGTAATAATAATAATTATAATAATAATAATGATATTATATCATAATGTAATATTTGTATATTGAACTATCTGAAACAAACCTTGAAGTGCATTCTTTTGCAGGTTTTGTGCAGGGGACATTGATGAACATATGGACATCTTCCTTGACATACACGCTACCAAGGATGCAGTGATTCAGGCTGGTACTGCGGTCTTTCAGTACATTCACCATGGACCAGGTACTGCTCTGGGTGCAATTCGATACAACATGTTCTCACGGAAGGCAGCGGCTGGGCTGATCAAACCAGAGACTCTACCTCCAACAGAGGGTGCAGCTGCACAGCATTCTCTCCGTGCCTACCTACAGACCCGGGACTGGATCCTTCTACAGAGCATGTCTCTGGACCCCAGTGACTATGGATGGACATTAGGTGTTCATGGTTATGAGCCAGTCCCAACACTAGACCCCATGGCTCCTGAGGAGCTACTCCAGTTCACAAGCTGCAATTGTAATGGAGATTGCAGCAACCGGCGTTGGAGCTGCAAGAAGAATGGTGTCAAGTGCCATTGACTCCTGAAGCATTTGACATGGTGGATCAGTATTTGCTCTGAGTATTATGCAACTAATTGAAATAAATGTATATGTAAATGCAAAAGTGGGCGTGGCAGTTTATCCACTAAGGAGTAGTTCTAGTGAAAAATAAATGCTAGCAATCAGAATCATGAAAACCCCCTAGTTTGACCCCTTACAAGTTACTTAAGGCCAAATTAAACATTTTCGATTTTTTAAATACCGGTTATCGGTACCCCGACTTTGATCAGGTTTTTTCGGGGTTTCCCCCCGGAGTTGAATTTCAACCTTTTAATACATGTTATTACACACCTTTATGAACACACTGGTAAAGAAATTTCTTGGTAACGATTTAGTTGTCAGATTTTCATATGTTTCCCTTACTATTGGTCATGTCCACTTCATTTTGAAAATCCCGGATTTATGACATCACAATTCAGTCTATGACATCATTGATGACGTCACAATGTCTACTGTGATATCAGTCACCTTTGGCCACCGGGCTGGGCAGGCTCTGGCCATCACTCGACGATTGTGGGGAATGACAACATCAGTGGGTATGACATCATAGTCACCACTGGCGTTTGCATGCTCAGTTGAAGGATTGTGGTGGAATCGCCGCCCTATCATATTAGTAAGATTTTACTAAACTTCTGTTGAAAAATGAATGGGGAATTGAAATCTCTTATGCCGTTTTCACAGCGACCGTTTTGAGGTGGTAAAGCAGGAAGTAAACAGGTGTAACCAATAACATCAAAGAGGGCCTTGGCACTGGAACACCTAAATGAAATGGAAGCATCATCAATGGTAATAATCATCATTATTGCTTCCACCTGCTTCCGATCTGGGGAGAGCCAAAACTGGCTCCATGCTTCCTCCGAGACATGGGCAGTTAGCCAGCCGCTTCTTTTCACCTGACAGGGGAAGCTTCACCGGTAGGACATATCAGCACATGGGAGGATCACACTATGCCAACGAGTTCACCTCCCTCCGAACAGGCGCCCCGAACGACCAGAGGAGGCATCACCTCAGCGACCAGGATATTGCATGTTTTGGTGAGGGGTTCCTAGATGAAGGAAACCCCCAGGGGGCAAGGGGAGAACATGCAAACTCCACACAGAAAGTCCCTTTTGACGACCCCACCCGGGCGGTGGGCACTCGAGGACATGCGGACGGGCACACACTCCTTCAGCGCTCACAGGTTTGAATCGAACCCAGGACCCAGGACCTTCTGTGAGGCGACAGTGCTACCTACCACTGCGCCACCGTGCCCCTTGGAAGAAAGTTTTGAATGGAAAAACTGACACACATCCTGAGGCTACAAGAGGAACAACTGTAGAGTAAATGGGGGAAATGGACCATGTACAAGACACCAAAAGATGACACTGGAATGGAGGTGTAAACTGATTAACCTATAAGGCTGTAAGAGAGACTCATCCCAAACATTTTCTTTTTCTTTTTCCTTTCTGTTCCACCCTTGTTTGTAAATGTATCATTATTTGTTGTCAATAAAAATGTAAGTGACAAAAAAGAATTAGGAAGAAAAAGTAATTTTCACTTCAGCTCAACTTTAAAAGTCTCTGTCTACTGGGCCTGTGTAAATAAAGTTTGAAAATGTAAAAAAAGAAAAAAAGTAGGAAACCAGTAAGACTCATCTGCCTGAGGCTCTGGGACACACACACGCATGGTAAAAGCACACACATACACACACAAATGTACACACCAATAAATTAAACAAAAAGCTGTTTGCCTGGTACACCTGCTCAGTAAACTCTTCTTAAGTCAACAGTAAATACCTCAGGATGTATATTTAGACATACCCTAGTTGCCATGGGGATCAGTAAGGGAGTAATCTCTTGAGAAAGACTTTCGACTTGCATCGAAAATCTGTCGGCAAACTCTGTGAAAAGCAGAATAACATAGCTCGTAGATAACCTTGTAGATTAGATAACCTCACATCATTCACATCGTTCCCATTATACTTGAATTACACTTCTCGGCTGGTTCCGGCCTAGACCCCGCCCGAGACACCGGAAATGGAACATGTAAACAGGATATATGCCACATTTTTATCATTCCCCTGTTCGAGTTGTGTAGGATAACTAGTCGCCGCGAACAGGCGGCGATGCCATATTGCATCAACGTTTCGTTTTATGTAGCCTAGTATGTAACTTTTTAACGTTAGTCACCTTGTGTTATCTAGCTAGCTAACGTTAGCTACACGGAAGAGTTTGTTGGCGCACATGTATCCGGTAAACGGGTTCTGGTTCCTTGGTTTATACTCCCAGGTCCAGAAGAAGTGGAAACGGCTCAAGACTACTCTAGGGGGCAGGCTCGCATGCTGCGCTTTACCCAATCAAAATGGAGTGGACGTGACCGAGAGTCAACCGGTGTGTAATAAAACTTACAATTTTCAGCGTGTAGTAACCGCAGCGTTGTTGTTGTTGTTTCATAGTGACGATGGAAGCAAAGCGACATGCAGGGAGCGGAAAGGAAAAAACAATCTGCCCTCCCCCACCCACAAGTTCAAGCTTTTATAATTTCATACACCGCTTTAGTTTGTTTGAAATAAAACAGCAATATTAACTTTTTATCACTCGACCATCATAGCTGGTACAACGGCCATTGGTGAGAGCCATTGGATTGAAATTGTAGGCTATTCCTCATAGCAAGTGCAGCAATGATTCGGTGATTTTTTTAATAGAAAATATAGGCTATGGCAGATATTGATTTGGTCCCGGTTATATAATGATTTAATGAGCTGTGCGGTGGCCCTACTGTACCTGATCATCACCAATCATATAGTGCCATTTTAATCAATTGAATGTCAATCAGAAGATACAGGTGAAATAGGCAATAGTTGATGACATTGTTTAAGTTTTTCTTTACTGTGGCCCGTCCATTACGTGACTGCAAGCCTTTTAACCTAGGCTACACAAAATTATGAGAACGATATTCTTCAATAGCCTATAGGAAAGGAATGTTGTATGGGCGATGTTGTATGTGCAAGTCATCACATCATCATTTGGTCGTGTGATCAGTTAGTTGACTAATGTAAAATTAAAAGTAAAGGGGGTGTAAGGGGGGGTATAAAGAGCACCCGTGCGGGTGACCTGACAGAACCGGATGTTTTAATTTGGTGATGCTAGCAATCTCGTGCACGTTCAGTGATGATGTCATCAGTGATGATGTCATCAGTGATGTCTTCCGTTTATGTTTACGTCATTTCCAATTTGCGGAGTTTAACGTTACAGAGTGCACATTGTTGGGTCTCTGTCTAAAATTACTCCCATAAAATACTCATCGTGGATGATGTTTTGTAGCTTGTCCTGTCCTTTGCAGTCCTGGGAGTTGGGAATAACAAATCCGTGATAGACAGAGCCAACTTCACTTTCACTACCAGTTGGTAATAACAAATCCATGTGATAGACGGAGCCGATGTTAATTTTTATAAACGTTATAAACAAATTAAATGGCTTGAATTCACTTGAACACTTGTAACGTTACTCACACTGGAAAGAAGTGTACAAGTTTCATGTTTACAACTCCGCAGACCACCATCTGTGTGGCTGCTAATGTAGTTCTCAACGTAAGTTCAAGCCAGGAAGACTATAATATCTTTTACACTTCCCTAATTCACTTTATATCTCCACTCTTCAATCTACTCACAAGATCATAATAAGCTGTCATTTCCGGGTTTCAATGAACAATCAGCTGGTTGCCGCCCAGTCTCTGTTAACCAATTGCATAGTGTCACATCACTGCTCTCATCACCTCTCACCCTACGCACCTCCAGTATAAGCCTATCACGTTGCTCCACAACCCAGTCGTAAGCCAATTGCTTGGAGGCGGGTTCCTTAAATATGCTTGTTTCTGTCTCATTCAGCCTCTCAATCATCGCTGCTGTCAGGATCGCAGTCAAACGACCACTCTGCTGTCATTTGCTGCTTTTTGCTCTTGCTGCTTCAGAAACTGTCCTTGATCAGGTTGTATGGCGTTCTACATTGGTCTGATTTTGTTGCTATTTTTTGTCGGGTTCTCGGGTCAAAGCACCATGTCCGATTTGGATGAACTGTTTGATGGTGAAACTGACACTGCGGGTTCTGGTTCCCCGCGGCGTAGCGCCCGCCTTGCTGCCCGGCAGGGATATTCAGCGGCCGAGGTTGTGGATCTACTAAATCAGCACGGTGTTATACCAGCTCCGGGGTTACACCTCAATCAGCTTCAGGATCTAGCTGCGGAAGTATTCGAGTCTCCTGCTCGCACCGAGCCTCCCGGCTTTTCTCCCCCTGCTCCGCCTCCACCTCCTCCAACCCAGCCTTCAGTTCAGTCTCTACCTCACCGCAAACGCTCGCAAAAAACAAATCACACTCAGCAAGCTAAAAAGAAGTCTGTCTCTGTGCCTCCTGTCTTTGTGCCTCCTGTCCAGTCAGATAATGCCGCTTTCATAGCCGCGTTGCAGTCCCTGTCTAATACTATGCAGTCAGTGGACGCTCGACTCCAGCAGCTGGAAAACGCGCAGGCATCAACCTCTTCCTCGGTTCCTGTCGCTCAATTTTTGCCGTCCCAGGCTCCAGTGATTTCTTTCAATCCAGCATGTATGCCTATTGCAAACGCCCCTGCAGTCCCGTTCACTTTGGCCTCAGCTGTCGCAGCCCCGTCATCAATAGGTAGGCCATATGTTCCCTCTGCTGGTGCTAATATTTCTCCTCGCCTTCGGGCTAAAATCTTGCAGGGAAAAAATATTAATCTAATCAGCTTGATATTGCCATCCCCCGAGTGCGAGCGTAGAGTCGCATCAACTGACGACTTTACTGCCATATTTAAAACTTCCGACCCCAGACTGTCCAGGGACATATCTATCGGAGAATTTGTTGTGGCGTTTGGCTTGTACCGAGATATTATCTGTTCAGTGTATCCTGAGCGCAGGCAAGAGATGGATACGTATTTGGCTCTCATCGCAGATCTTAATTTAAGATATGGAAAAAACATTTTCTACCAGTACCATAAAGCTTTTGCAAATAAAGCGGCATTGTACATTTCTCAAACCAATGCTCGTTTGAACTGGTCTATCCTGGATACAGAACTTCTGATCATGCTGGTGGGGGGCTCTCAAGCACTCTCTTGTTACACCTGTGGCGACATGGGCCATTCAGCTGCTTTGTGCTCCACCGTGCCTTTCCGCCCTAAAGAGTGTGTGGCTTCACCTCCTCCCAAATTCAACCCTGAATATGACCAAGAGAAATTTGACGCACGCGGGCGCAAGGTGCAAATTTATAACAAACAACCCATCTGCAATCATTTCAATGAAAATATTTGCTCTTACCCAAATTGCATTTTCCTCCATATTTGCAGCAATTGCAAAGACGCTCACCCGAGGTCTGTGTGTCCACGTCGGTTCCACCCCCTGCAGAATCGTCGTGGTTTCAAGAAATACTGAAAAAACATCCATCAACTCCAATAAACATTCCAGCATTAGCATCCGAACTGTCCTTCCATCCTGATTGTGTTTTTGTTGATAACTTGCTCACCGGTCTGTCACAAGGGTTTCGGGTAGGGGTTGTCTCATCACTGGCCTCTCCATTTGTTTGTAAAAATCTTCAGTCGGCCTCTGAAAGAGCCAGCAATTGTTTCTCAGCTTCTTCAGAAAGAGCTCGATAAAGGCTATTTAATCGGGCCTTTCAAGTCCTCTCCATTTAAAGTCTTTCGCTCCAGTCCCATCGGTATAGCCACTAGAAAATATTCCGGCAAGAAAAGGCTGGTGTATGATCTCTCCGCTCCTCACTCCGGGCCCATTCCAAGTGTGAATAGCTTAATTCCTCCTCAACCTTTTTCTCTGCATTACTCCACTGTTGACAATGCCATCAAGCTAATTAAGTTAGCTGGCCAAGGCGCATGGCTGTCCAAAGCCGATATTACAGACGCCTTCAAGATTATGCCAATTCATCCCTCACAGTGGCATTATTTCGGCATAAAGTGGGAATCCAATCTGTATTTTGCCACCCGCCTCACATTCGGCTGTAGAAGTAGTCCATTTATATTCAATCAGATCTCCGAAGCTCTTTGCTGGATCCTTCTAAACAGGGTCCGTGTTCCCTCCCTGCTCCACTTGCTTGACGATTTTTTGTTAATAGACCCTCCGTACGATAACACTGGCTCTTCATTAGACAAGTTGAAACACCTGTTCAACTATCTAGGCGTTCCTCTCTCTGCCGAAAAGACCATTGGTCCAGCCACTCGCCTCGAGTTTCTGGGCATTACTCTGGATTCAGTGGAAATGAAAGCCTCCCTTCCAGAGGAGAAACTCGTGCGTATTCGTGAAATTACTCAATCTTTCACAGCTGCGCAGTCCATAACCAAGCAGCAAATGCTCTCGCTTCTAGGCCATTTAAACTTTGCTATTCGTGTTATTCCCCAGGGGCGCTCGTTCATTTCTCGATTGCTGGCCTCATGGCTTCGTCTGTGCATAATTTGCATGACGATATTGTTTTGGACGAAGGTTGTCGCTCCGACCTGCGCTTTTGGTCTCGCCTGTTGGAGCATTGGAATGGCGTGACGTTTTTCTATGACGACTTGATTTATTCCTCTGACTCTCTAATGTTCTTTCCAGACGCTGCGCCCTCTGCGGGTTTTGGAGGGTATTTTCAAGAGCAGTGGTTTTCCTGCAAATGGCCTGTTGATTTCCCCCAAGTCACCCAATCTTCTGCTCTGTTCGAGATTTACCCTGTAGCTGTAGCGTGTCACGTGTGGGGAAAGTTGTGGTGTCGCAAACGCATTTCTCTACAGTGCGACAATGAAGCGGTCGTAAGCATAATTAATAAAGGCCGCTCATCATGTTCCCAAATTATGCCATTCATGCGCTGCATCACGTGGTTGTCTGTCAAACACAATTTCATAATTACTGCTCGGCATGTGCCTGGTCATGAAAATTCTATTGCTGATTCTCTATCCCGGTTTAAATTCCAGGTGTTCAGGACTCTCTGCCCAGAAGCCAGCCCAATGCCTGTACCAGTACCCCCTCTAGAGGAATTAGCCCTGTACTGAGACCACATTCTTTGGAGGCTTATCTGGAATCAGCCAGGTTATACATGAGGAAAGGGCTAGCAGCCTCTACCCTGAAATCATATGATTTTGCTTGGAGAACATTTGCCCTGTTTTGTTCATCCTTAAATTTGTCTCTAAAACCAGTTACTATCACTGCAGTTTGTGCTTTCATTTCTTACTGCATCGATGTGCGTCATTTTAAGCCGCAGTATATTCGAGGTCTGGTCGCTGGCATCCAGTTTAATGCTAAATGTATTGATCCATCTTTTCCTAGCCTGTTTACCAATCCCACCATTAAATTAATTTTTAAAGGTATTGCAAAAAGTTCCCCCGCCAATAGTGATAATAGGCTTCCTATTACTCTATCCATTTTGCATAAAATGTTATGGGTTCTGAGAAATGGTTATATCTCTCCCTATGTCGATGCTCTTTTGGAGTGTTCCTTCCTTTTAGCTTTTTATGGGTTTTTAAGGGCCGGTGAATTCACCACCTCTTCAAACAAATTTGATCTAACCAAAGATGTTGCTATGTCGGACATAACTTTTCACCCAGGCTTCTTCAGTCTCACTCTGAAGCATTCCAAAACGGGTGGCGCTTGTGCCATAATTATTGGTCGCATAGATTCCCGATTTTGTCCTTTTAAATCCATGTGCAAATTTCTGAAGTTTAGGCCTTTTTCTGACCCTCACGTCCCTCTGTTTTTAACCCCAGATAACAATCCCATGTCCAAATACTGGTTTAGCCATCATTTACAGCAGATTCTCCTTAGATGTAACATACCCCCAAAGCAATACTCAGGACATTCATTTCGGATTGGTGCAGCAACGTCTGCGGCCTTACAGGGCATTTCAACAGCATCCCTTCAACAGATGGGCCGTTGGTCATCTTCTGCATATGCCTCCTACGTGCGTCCCGACGCAATGGCTATCATCAATGCTCAAAGATCTCTAAAGCCTTAAAAAGCTTAGGTAAGCATTGCATATGACTGGTGGTGGTGGTCTATTATAACTAGTCAAGTGTTCAGCTTCTTCCGCTATGTCATTATTTATTAATAAATTCTGATTATTAAAACAAAACAAAACAAAAAAAAACACACACAACAATTTAAACATATTTTGGGGACATTTATTGGGCTGTGATAATTGTTGTGCTAACTCTGCAGGTCTTGCTGGTCATTGCGGACCTTAAACTCTATCATGCTGGTCAGTGCTGACCCCATGTCAAGGCTGACATGTTCATGCATGTTGGTCATAGCTGACCTTAAACTCTATCATGCTGGTCAGTGCGGACCCCATGTCAAGGCTGACATGTTCATGCATGTTGGTCATAGCTGACCTTAAACTCTATCATGCTGGTCAGTGCGGACCCCATGTCAAGGCTGACATGTTCATGCATGTTGTCATAGCTGACTTTAAACTCTATCATGCTGGTCAGTGCTGACCCCATGTCAAGGCTGACATGTTCATGCATGTTGGTCATAGCTGCAAGTCGTTACTGTCTTGGGTCATGGCTGACTTTAATCATGCAGGTCAGTTCCTAACAGACTAGCATTGCTGGTTATGCTCCTAATGCTAATTTCAGGGTTCTCTTATTTTCATTCATGAAATTCTGCTGCCTCTAATCAATGATATATGTTCTGCCATGCTTAATTATGTTTAATCCCTCAGTGATCACGCCTTCCTGGTAAGATATTACTGCTTGTTCGTCTCTTACTGGTAAGTTCATTTCCATTTGGGAAATTCATAATGCTGTGTTTTCTGGGCTTTCGCCTATCTTTTGGGGATATATCTGGATGCTGATCTGGGCTGATGCAGCTCTCTCAAGATCTCCCTGCGGTGTCTAACCGCCAAAGACTAATAACAATACTTTATTCTCATCATTCTTCTGTAGTAAATTATTCACTTTATTGTAATAAATATCACTTTATTCATCCTTTGGTCTCTAGTCTCTCCTGATTGAAATGTAGTTCTCAACGTAAGTTCAAGCCAGGAAGACTATAATATCTTTTACACTTCCCTAATTCACTTTATATCTCCACTCTTCAATCTACTCACAAGATCATAATAAGCTGTCATTTCCGGGTTTCAATGAACAATCAGCTGGTTGCCGCCCAGTCTCTGTTAACCAATTGCATAGTGTCACATCACTGCTCTCATCACCTCTCACCCTACGCACCTCCAGTATAAGCCTATCACGTTGCTCCACAACCCAGTCGTAAGCCAATTGCTTGGAGGCGGGTTCCTTAAATATGCTTGTTTCTGTCTCATTCAGCCTCTCAATCATCGCTGCTGTCAGGATCGCACCCTCCTCCTCCCCTTCGCCTCCCGGTCATCGCAAACCTATCTCATTCTTCAGTTGGAAGAGTCATCAGTCTCAGAAGGAGATCACCAGCACCACCAGTATCTAGACACTGCAGGGGGATATATCTGGATGCTGATCTGGGCTGATGCAGCTCTCTCAAGATTTCCCTGCGGTGTCTAACCGCCAAAGACTAATAACAATACTTTATTCTCATCATTCTTCTGTAGTAAATTATTCACTTTATTGTAATAAATATCACTTTATTCATCCTTTGGTCTCTAGTCTCTCCTGATTGAACTGGCTATTGGGTGCATTTGTTTGTGCTAAACCGTGTTGGCCCGAAGGACCCCGCGCAGCCACGAAACTAGGGACTGTCTCGCGAAGCTACACCTCATGTTAGTTGGCTGTGCATAATTATGGAGAGGGAAAGAGAGAGGAGAGGAGGGAAAAAAACAATTACAACAAAGCGTTCATTGCTGATTTGAGCGTTGAGCGTTACCATGGCAACGATTGAAGCTTCGAAGCATCGATTTTTTTGGGGGGGTCAGCCCTACAAAGGTGTACCTGGAAATTTCTAGGTAGGCCTACGCCCCCTGAAGTTGTCCAAATCACACCAGATCCAACTTCTGCTGTGAGACTACAACAGAAGTAGGGCTGGGGCCGATCATCAAATCATATCTCTGTATATACACACACACACACACACACACACATATATATATATACACACACACACACACACACACACACACACACACACACAGACACACACACACACACACACACACACACACACACACACACACACACATATATATATACACACACACACACACACACACACACACACACACACACACACACACACACACACACACATATATATATATATATAGGCTATATATATAGACTGTATATACACACACGTGTGTGTGTGTGTGTGTGTGTGTGTGTGTGTGTGTGTATATACAGAGATATGATTTTTGTTTTTTCTACAAAGTGGTTTTCTCTACAAAGTGGTTTTCTCTACAAAGTGGACTAAACGTTCAGTTGTGAGTCAAAGCCACATGTGAGATGTCACAAGCACATTGATTAAAACAAGACATGTGACCAAAATAAAATGCAAAGACAGCTGCTTCCCTGACTATTGGTGCTTTCACAAAAGATTTACAAAGTGAGGTTTTTGATCATGTTACATACAATTGGCTAAATTATTAGTTAATTCAGAGTTATATGATATTGGAGCAGCCAGCCATTTTATTTTTTATTGTTTTAGCCGGAAGTCGTCACACGACCACACAACCGGGTCAAATGGGTGTGGCTACATAAGGTGAATACGAGACACGAATATAGCCTATACCGTAGGATTATGGCAGAAACTTGTTTTTTATTTAAAACGTTGGTGTCAAGTCTTTGTGGATCGAACATCACAGTGTAACCGTCTACAATCTGTGTAAGCAGAACCCCGAAACACATTAACGCCGACCAATGCTACAGCATGCAACTTCCAACTCAAATGTATAGTTTACGCCTCGCAGTGTATTTTCTCTCTTTCAAAACAATCTGGCAACAAGATATGCAAGTGAGACAATTGCAGGATAGGATTCCCCCGCAATTCATCTCCTCGTAGTCCCACCTCCACGAATAAACAGTTAATCAGCGCAGATTGTCCAGTGTCCACATACAAGTGCTGATCACTCGGATTTTGGATAAAAAATAGCCCAGGCTGAGAAATACGTGATTGATTGCAACCATTTAGTTATCCTCATGGATATTTCAGTGGTGAGTGAAATTAGTTGGATAGTGATACAGTGATAATCTGGGCCAGATCTGACTCGTCATGATATGACTTGAGCTGGCCCCGATTGGGCTCTCTCGATTCGTCCGGGTCCGTCCGTGCTTGCTGGGCATTGGCTCATGGAGCATGGCCAATCGTAGGTGTAGGTGGGCACAGGGCGTGGTCTGCCCAAAACTGCGGTGGGTTCCATAATAACGCTTATGGCCTGTTCAGACGTAACAGACACACATACATACGTCACACATCGCCACGCCCACATGGAAGCCAGCCAGAATGTGCGTGCAAGCATCCAGGGTGTTTAAACAGAGTAGGCACTGCATACCACGGCTTTGATGCTCTTTTAAACTATTTTCTTCGTAGATTTGTCGTGATGTCGGCTGATTACATTAACATGACCATCGCCTATAGGACGAATCAGCGTGACGTCACAACAACAACAAATACCCCAGAAATGCGGAAGCCCGCAGCAGTTAACTAGTATGAGTTCTGCCAAATAAACGTTATATCTCAAAAACTAGATCACATCGCTTATATTTTGACATTCTGAGTGAGAGCAGAAGTAGCTCAAGAGTTTGATGTATAATATACAGTATGCATGTCATGGTAAAGTTGTGTGAACTGTCGCAGTTTTTAAAATGTAAACCGGGGCTAGAGTGAGCACTCAAGGCTGGCTCCATAGGGTCCCATTGCCGTTTTCCCCCAGTGACGATCCCTTGTATTCGTAAGGTCACTCTGGAGTTACTTCCGGTGTTGTTGCTACGCAACGCTGGGTTACGCCCACTGACGCCAAACTCAATACAAAAACCTGTCAGTTTTACTGTTGTCTTGCTTGTCAACCCGACTGCTATAACATGACTTTAGACCTGTTATGAATCAGTGGGGTATTTTGTAATGTTCAGGCTAAAAATCGAAGCTCAGACCACATACGCGTCTTGTTTATTTACAAAATTCACATCCGCGCTCATTGTTTTGAATGGCGGGTTACCCCCAGTTCCGGGTCCCGTAGTTTAGGTAGTCTCGAGAACAACACTAGTAACAAGTTTAGGTAGTTTTCATTAATGTGAATGTGTCTGTACTTCATTTCTACCTCCAGATGTCCAGCAGCTGTTGGTCAGTAAAGAAGAGGTTCTCCCTGAGCAGGAGGAGTGGGGCCCCAGTCTAAACCACGAGGACCCAAAAACCCCACACAGTAAAGAGGAACAGGAGGAACTCTGGACCAGTCAGGAGGGAGAGCAGATTCAAGGGCCGGAGGAGGCCCATATCACCCAGTTCCCATTCACTCCTGTCCCTGGGGAAGAGTGAAGATGATGAAGAGAAACCTCAGTCCTCACAGCTTTATCAAAGCCAAACTTTGGAGAACAGAGAGGCAGAGCCTCTAGCAAGCAGCACAACTGAACAGATGAAAAGAGAATCTGATGGAGAGGACTGTGGAGTAGAACCAGCCAGGAACTTAAATCTAGCTAGACATTTACAACCAACTAGTGATGGCAAGACTCCGGACTCTTCTGAACCTGAGACTGAAGACAGCGATGATATGAAGCAGAGTCGTGAACCTGAGACTGAAGACAGTGGTGATGGTGATTGGAAAGAGACTAGTGAACCTCAGTCAGGTTTAGACTCACTGAAAAACAACGAAGTTGGGCAGAAACGATTTAGTTGCTCAGATTGTGGTAAAAGATTTGACCACAGGGGAGGTCTGCTGAGACACAAGAGAGTCCACACAGGAGAGAAGCCATTTAATTGCTTAGTCTGTGGTAAAGGTTTTACTGATAGAGGAAATTTGAAGAGACACATGATAGTCCACACAGGAGATAAACCATTTCATTGCTCAGTCTGTGGTCAAACTTGTTTTCATGGAGGACAATCGAACATCCATATGAGAGTCCACACAGGAGAGAAACCATTTAATTGCTCAGTCTGTGGTAAAAGTTGGAGTGAACGAGGACAATTGAAGAGACACATGAGAGTCCACACAGGCGAGAAACCATTTACTTGTTCAGTCTGTGGTAAAAGTTATAGTCAAAAACAATACTTTAAGGAGCACATGAGAGTCCACACAGGAGAGAAACCATTTACTTGCTCAGTCTGTGGTGAAAGTTGTAGTTACAAAGGAGACTTGAAGGTGCATATGAGAGTCCACACAGGCGAGAAACCATTTAGTTGCTCAGTCTGTGGTAAAGGTCATAGTCACAAAGGACACTTGAGGAGACACATGAGAGTCCACACAGGTAGAAAGCATTTACTTGCTCAGCCAGTGGTAAAAGCTGTAGTGAAGGAGGACAATTGAAGGGACACATGAGAGTCCATGCAGGCGAGAAACCATTTACAGGAGAGAAACCATTTAATTGCTTATTCTGTGGTAAAGGTTCTCATCATAGAGATGTTAATAAACATGAGAATCCATACAGGAGAGAAAAGATTTAGGGCCATATCTTACGCCCAGTTCAAGGGCAAGCGTTATCTTTGCTAGTTTCTAGCACTAAAATCTCCCTTTTTTCTTTGAATTACCACTGGGTCAGCACATCAAAGGACATGTTTCAGCAGAATAAAAAGCTATTTGCAGCACATTAAATTGTTTTTTATCCTAATTCTAATTTTATAGGCTACTGAAATGATAACAGACTCAGAGCCGACCAATGTGTGCACCTGCCCATATTCAGCAACAATGTGAAAGAATCAGCTGTCAGAAAGCGTGTAAGATGGTTATACAAATATTTTGTAGCACTGTGATGTCAAAAGAGCCCGATTTATTGTAGTCCAACATCATCATCAGCCTACCGGAGTTGGAGGTGCTCCCTGAAAACAACAAAAAGGTTGGCCACTCTCACTGACTAGGCTGTTATTCTCATAATACCCAGGGGGCAAAGTTTTTTTTTACAGACACCAAACGTTATAAAAGTTTGACTCCAGAAATTATATCTAGGACCTGCTAGGATCACAACCTGAGTTGACAATTTGTCAGGGACAACTTATCATTTCAATTCCCAGATAAGTTTAACTCAGTTTTATTCTACCTATAACAGAGAATACCTTCAAATAAGGCAAGACATGGCAGGTGAAAAGGGTAAAAAGGCTGTTTTCACTTGCTCATACTTTCCAGTTTTATTCCCATCTATATTCTGATTATTTATTTATTTTACAGAGGAGTTTGTTTATATAATTTTTTTATAGCCTGATTTTTATATAACGTTTTATTCCTAAAAACTATATTTTTCTCCATCAAGAAATCCCCGTTCATCTGCCTGCAGAAATTCCACCCCGCCAGCTGGTATAGGTTGCTTGTTAAGGGTCTCCATGTGTGCATATAGAAAAAATAAATCTTTAGTTGGAACAGCCGCCCTCGAGGAGAAAATCTGTTCAGTGCCTATAATAAACTGCAGAGCTCTCGGCGAAGGAAAACATGAAGACAAAGGCTTCCTATCTGCATATATTACCAACTTTGTAATGATACAAAGCGGGTTGAAAATCAGCCTTCCTTTTAAGTAGTAGATAATGCCTCATTTGCATATTTAAACATACAATTCCAGAAAACTTGTACAAAAAAATTATTGTTTTAATGTTAGTAATCAACTGGGGAAGTTTCATGATTATAGGCCTATCTATAAAAAAAAAAATCCTATTCACCTGAATGCAAATCTTAATTTTGCTGCGGCTGTGATTTTATCATTTCTGCTGCCTGTAGCTTTCCAGTAGTTGACCAGGTTGTCATCCTAGAAGGTCATAGATTTTCTGGGGCCCAACCTTTTATAACATCCCATGTCTTATTTCAGAAAAAAGGGAGGTTTGCCCCCTGGGTAGCTAACAATTTAGCAACTTTAGTAACATTAGCATTTCAGGAGCAAAACAATACAACACACTCTATTTTCTTAGTGTCCACCTTCTTACCTTCACATAACGTTATACCCTTCTGGTCAGACCCTATGCGCACCAGCATCTTTAAATATATGAATGGTGGTGAACGGACACATAGCCTACTTGTTTTGATCCCGTTTGAATTGCGCCACGGGGTACACATGATGTTTGTCAATTTAAAAGATAACTTTCCAAGTCAAGAAAGTCGCCGTTTGTGGTAAAACTGTGGCACTCTAAGTACCTAAATCAGAAAGACTATGTGTAACCGAATGAATGTGAGTCTAGTTAAACTCACTCCCCCAGTATAAAGGCCCGTTAATCAGCTCCGCCTTGGTGTAGTGGTTAGTGTGTGCGCTTTGGAAGCCGGAGGTCGGCGGTTTGAATCCACCCCTGGGCAAGCCCTTAACATGGGTTGCTGCAATTACCATCAACACACTATGCCGTTAGAATGGTGCCGTGACCCGGATGCCCAGTGGGTGTGGAGTGAGTTTAGGGGGGTGAGTGTAACCGAATGAATGTGAGTCCCAAGTGGTATCAAGTAAGTTGGTTAAACTCACTCCCCCGGTATAAAGGCCCGTTAATCACCTCCGCCAAAGGAGCTAGCTTTGTGTGTGCTTTGGAACCCGGAGGTCGGCGGTTAACGTAGAGGAAGCTCTAGGCTCCAGGTGTGTGTTACCTGTCAGGAAGTCTGTATGAAGAAGATCCATTGTCATGTTGTGCTCTGTAATGTGCAAAGTATAAAGCCACAAAAGCTATTTTTAGTGTCCTGAGTCCTCAATGATGTGTTGAGATCCACTATGTTATATTGGCAACGAGGATAATCTGGAGATATGCTGCACCCTGGCCAATGTGCATGGAGTGATCGTAAATGCCTGAAATAGGGTCTGTGGTTAACAAAAGTTTATGAGAGTGGAAATTTGTGCTCAGCAGGATAATCTTCACAAACGTGAACCACTTTTATTACGTTTTTTTTAACCGAAAACGTTAAGTCATAAAAGTGGTCCTCGTTTGCTGTCTCCAGGATCACATTTTGCCATGATGACACACAAACACACACACACACACACACACACACACACACACACACACACACACACACACACACACACACACTGGACTCTTATTTAAAAACAAATGTAATATGCAAAAATGTTTTATTTGCAAATGTTGATTGCAAATGTTGAGATGATTAAATTGGGGGGGTATAAAAAAGTATTTTTGGAAACTAAAATTTTTGTGACTGCGTCCATTTTTAAGTATAAAAATGTGCAATATTTTTGTTTGATTTTGAAGTAATCCAAAAATATTTCGATTATATTACAATTGTTTTGTAATCCAAGGGATTAGGTTACTTATTACAAAAATTATCATATAATTTGTGATCAGTAACATTTCAAAATAATCTCGCCAAACGCTGCCTTCAGGTTTATCTGGGATCATTTCACTTGGTCAAGCAGAGCCTCCCGCAGCAAGTGACACCCAGTTTAAATATAGAGCTATGGTTCCCTGTTGTGGTCATTGTGCTGAAAGAAGGGGACCCATCTTTACAACTCGGTCCCCCAGACTCCTCGGCTTTCTTCGGTGCCGCAAGGCACTCTGGGTATTTTGGTGACACGTGTGGCGGCGCAAATACTCGAGAGCGGAGGCCTGCTTACCGATTTTGTTCCTTTCATAGTCTAGTTTACAACTTTAACAGAAGACTCTGTGTGTATGGATGATACTATCATCAATATAGAGCCGGGCTGCGTTTAGCTCTGAGAGCAAGAAGAAGAAGAGTGAAGCTCCTCAGATCAGATTAATGGTTTAGCTGTTAAGCTAATGGTTTAGCTGTAAAGCTAACGTTGTAAAGGTTTCGCTGTAGCTAATGTTATATTGAAGGTATTGGAGCTCTGGAGGACAGTTTGTCAGTAAATAGTTGCTGTCGCTGTGTGAGAATGTCTAAAGTCCAGAAGCTGAGAGCTGCGGTGAAGCAGCGACTAACGGTGGCTGTTGAAGAGATATTTGGGTTGATTGAAAGAACGATAGCAGAGTACGAGGAGGAGTTCGACCGTCAACAAAAGCTGCTGGACGCCGTTTTAAATCCAGAAGTGCGCTTACACCGAGCAGGTTGGCGACATTTAAATGTTATTTTCACATTACTCACACACTCATTTGATCACATGTATGTTGTGAGCACTGCATGGCCTAGCGTCCACGCGAGATTCAGCCTGGGTGAAAGTTAACGGTAACGCTTTAGAATACAGCCCTCAAATAAGCATGTAGTTATAGTATAACTACGGGGTAGCCTACAACATTTAGACTTTAACTAGAGGGTAACAAGATCTGATCGCTACAGTAGCCTATAACTACGGGGTACAACATTTAGACTTTAACTAGAGGGTAACAAGATCTGTAGTTATAGTATAACTACGGGGTACAAGGAGTGAATTTAGACTTTAAAGCAGGACTAAACCCCAAAACACTTTTTTCAGCTTTTAACCAATATATATGACTTTGGGGGTGGTGTGTGAAGAATAAGAATTCTGGTCAAAATTTCCACATTTGAGACCAAACTGTTACCATTGTACCATTTGTATCATTTTCAGCAGCATAAGTTCCCTCTATGGGAACTTTTTTTTGTGCCCTCAAATGAATGGGATATTTGGTAGATCGTGAGTCACGGTGGGTTTAGCATGCGCCCCACTCATGTGAAAAATTGTTTTTTCCCCCATTGATTATTACTGTATCACGCGGTGCGAGCCCTTTAAGACCACTGCATCCCTGGGTAATGCCTACTGTGCCTAATATTAGCCCCTAGTTAGTTTTGTTATATGGCAGTAAAATGCCACTGAATGACCAAATTGATATAACTTTTAACCATTCTGAGTAACACTGTTTCCATACGGATCACCAGCGTTAGTTTGTTGTTTATAACGTGGCTATATTCATAACGTTTTCTATCTCGGATGCGTTATTTCGAACCCCACATAGGTTACGCCTGGCGCAACCTATGTGGGTTTCAGGACGAAACAGACTCGAGCCACTAAAGTTATCTTTAGAGTTTAGAGCACAATATTCCTGGAATGCAAGTTTAACTAAACAGTTACATGTCCTCTGCATTCTACATCAAATTAAGATATTACGGGTTGTTTTATTTTGTATGTTACATACTTATTGGCCAAGATATGTTACTTTTATGGGGGAGGAATTCTGTCAGCTAAAGAAGGGAGTATAGGCGGCCATCTTGCCTGCAGAGTTTTCACATCAAGTAGAATACAGTTTTGCAAGAAATCTGGGGGGTTTAGTCCTGCTTTAACTAGAGGGTAACACGATCTGTAGTTATAGTATAACTATGGGGTACCACTGTAGTTATAGTATAACTACACTCCTTGTACCCCGTAGTTATACTATCAGTACAGATCTTGTTACCCTCTAGTTAAAGTCTAAATTCACTCCTTGTACCCCGTAGTTATACTATAACTACATGCTTATTTGCGGGCTGTATTCTAAAGCGTTACCAAGTTAACTGTAGATTACTTATGGATCTCTCTCTGTTCATGTTATAGTTACCTGGGTGAAAGTTAAAGAGCCTGGTGCAGGTTGGAGACAGGCGTGTAGGCCTGGTCCTCTTTAGTGAAGCCGTTGCATGTTAGATCGCCGCTCTGGCGGCAGGTGCCAGTATAGGTCACAAGGCCCGCCTCCCCATGTTAGTGGATGGGGAAATGGACAACCGAAATAATCAAAGGTGGTTTATATCATTTTAGATAGTTATTCTCATGCTAATGTCTGTGCAAGTGGTCATTTTTCTGATCATTTTGTTTTTAAGTAGTTATTTGACATATAAAAAGGGATTATTGACAACTGTGGCAGCCAGTCTCAAGCCGTCATTGGCTGGACAGGGTCTTCATATTATAGAGCTAGCGTTAGTTTTACATAGACAAGACACAGTGCTGCTTTGATCTGTTGTACCAGACATATCGATGGTAGGGATGGTTATTTTAAGCAATTTAAATACTCGAGTACTCTCCTTCTATTATGAACGAGTACCCGAGTACTCGCGCGCGCGGGGGGGGGGGGGGGGTCTGTGTGATTACTATGGTAATGACAGAGCAGGGGTAATCTGCTGTGTGGGGCTGTTCACACATAACGTTTGCATTTTTGCATGGAGGAAGCGATACCTGGAGCATGTGAGGAGAGGGACTGACTGACTGTGATATTAGGTGAGGTGACGCTAAGCTAACGTCTAAAGCCTACCTCAGACAGCATCTCCGATGGTTGGATGGATGGCATTAGCGCTTCGGAGCGGACAATATTGTTGTGAAACAAGCGAAGGCTCAATTCCAATAATGTAAAAATAAATAAATGTCCATTGTCCAGTATCATCGATTTACTTTATGATCACTGTTACACTAACGTAAATCCACGGATTACAAGGTCCGGTGTTCTGCCAAAAAGTGAAAACTGACCAGTGTAAACCATGAAACGATTGTCTCTCAAAAAGCGATTCTTTCTCCACATTTCTTGTGACTAACGTTATGGGAAACGACAGTGTAGTCAGTAAACTACTGCAAAGTTTTGAATTCGTTTTATCGGGCGTGCGCTATGAAGAAGCGTGCATCTGTCTCCTTCGGGAGCATATCTTCAGCCACCATTTTCGGGATGAGCTGGAAGACTTCCGGTTAAAACTTTCAAAATAATGTTACTTAAACAAAAGTAAATAGCTTATTTATGCACGTTGGAGGAGAAAAGGGTATTTCAACGAATGAAGCAGCAAACCTTGTATCAATATACTCGTGATGTTATATGGCGTGAAAGTATGGCTGTAACGCATTACTCAAAATAAATAAGGTTACAACTTACGTTACAATAAGCCTTTTATTTTGAAATCAACAAAGCGGATGACGTACTTGTACATTCTGGCTGACTTGACGCCCGTGCAGTTCATGCTGCCAGATCCACATAACGATGCATGCGTAGATTTAGACCATTTTAAAGGGGCGGGGAGTGGGGCGAGTACCCGAACAGCGGAAACGTTACTCGAGTACTGACGTTATGAACGAGTACTCGAGTACCCGAGTACTCGCGCCCATCCCTAATCGATGGACCGCAATAAAAAGGACATTGTTTTGAGAAAGGTGCGGGAGGAAGTAACGTTGGTTGGGGACTGAAGTAGTAAGTTCAGAAAATGTGTGTTTATTAGTTACTCCAGCTACGTTATCGGTTATTTTAATACACAATGGTTTTACTGGACGCAGGCTAGCATTAGCTTCTTGTGTTAACCGGCTGTTTTGCATTATTTGTCGGCTTAATATTACTATAACCGAACTAGAGATGCAACGGTATGAGTTTTTGACGGTATGATAACCTTCGACAAAAATACCACGGTATCGCGGACCTTTATGTGTTATTGTGAAATCTGGCAACAAAAAAATAGCCTACGTAATTTTTTTTGCCGTTATTTAATTAACTCATGTAAAACTAAAACACACATGCTTATCTTTTGTCAAATCGGATTGGACACTGGACATAAATTATTGTTTCAATGTTAATGCACACACACACACACACACTCACACTTTTATTTGTATCCAAAAGTACTGTAGGGCAAATATTAGAGATAAATAGTGTAGCGCATTGCTAGCTTACTGTATAATGGATGCAAGCAGACAATGTACACACACACACACGCACACACACACTTCTGCCTCTCTGTGCGTCACACACACACACACACACGTGTGTGCGCGCACACACACACACACACACACACACACACGCCTCTTATTTAATGACTTGTTACTTCTCTTCAGTGCAAGAAGTTTTGATAACGACGTGCTGGCCGGCATATGACGTTCGCTCAGTCAAGTAACATTATCGTTAGTTAGAGCAAAGACAGCTGAGTGCTAATTAGCCATGTTATGTTATCGATAACGTTAGCCTATGACAGTGTTTATTTTACGTTCATCCTCCTGCCAGTGGAAATGGTTTATGTCCGACACGATGTATGATGACGCAAGACGTTTAACGTACCTTGAATTTGGCAAATAAGGAAGGACGGGTGTTGTTCCTGCAGATGTGCTGATTCATGTTTGAGGTATTTCCCCCTCTAATCCTCCCTGGCCGTCCCTGCTTTTACCGAAATATTCCCACACACCGCAGAGTTTGTCTTTTCCGACGGGGCCGCGGCCCACCGCCCGGGGGAACGTTCTGGGGATTCTCTCCTTCAGCAGCCATTATCACGTTGAATTACAATAGGCTACGGGTGTAAGCACAATGATTGACTTGATATTCTTGACGATCACAGCTACACTGATTGCTGAGACTGGGCAGCTGGGGGGAGGGGCCGCGTAACTGCACTCTGTCTGGGCACTTTCTCTCTCAGGGGGAAACAGGTGATACCGTGCGGAAGGTATCACGGCAAAACTTAGTGGTTTTGATACCGTGACTTTTTGATACCAAGGTATACCTTCAAACCGGAAACTGCTGCATCCCTAAACCGATAACGATAGCTGGAATAACACAATAATAGAGACATATTTTCAGAACTTACCAGGTTTTCCAACTGCCTGCATATCCCAGGAAATGTGTTTTATAATAATAACTCCCGGGTCTAACCATAACATGGGGCCTACACAAGTGTAAACAACCACCAGCCATTAGCTAAATTAGCTATTAAAAATCGTCAATTTTATTTTTAGGCAAAATCGAAGATGGGGACAAGCACTGGGGGCGGCTGTAGCTCAGGAGGTAGAGCGGGTCGTCCACTAATCGCTTTGGATAAAAGAGGTCGGTGGTTCGATTCCCGGCTCCTCCAGTCTGCGTGTCGAAGTGTCCTTGGGCAAGATACTGAACCCCAAATTGCTCCTGATGGTGTGCCAGCAGCCTGCGTGGTAGCCTGCCGCCATCGGTGTGTGAATGGGTGAATGTAACTACTGACTGTAAAGCGCTTTGGATAAAACCGCTATATAAATGCAGGCCATTTACCATTTACCATTTACCATAAATGAGGAAATGGCATTTCCTCATTCCTCACAACAAGTACTTCAGAGGATATGTGCGCGGCCCAAGGCAACGGCCAATCACAGCTCTCGTGCTGGTCACGTCACGTCCGCGTTGACATTTTCGAAGAGCTGCCCGCTCCCTCCGCTGAGCTGCGCCGATAGGACGCCCAGCTGCGGCGACCCCCTCGGCGCAGTCAGCGCCGGCGATTTTGCGTGAGCATAATTTGCGCTTTATGCAGGTAAACTAAAGTCCCCCCCCAACCACCAGTTTAGTTTGACTTGCAGTCAGTTGTCCTTAATGTGAATATGTTTACATGCACTACTGAACAGTCACTAACTCTGATGCCTTTATAGAATAATGTATTTATTTATTGTATGTATTTATTATTTGGGCCGATGCACTTTACCTTGGTGTTTCACTGTACGTCTCAGGGAGATGCTTGTCTATATCTCGTTGTTGGAGCAATTTAACAATGACAATAAATATACTTGAACTTGAACTTGTGTGTATTTCATTTGTACCTCCAGAGCTCCAGCAGCTGTTGGTCTATAAAGAAGAGATTCCCCCTGAGCAGCCGGAGTGGAGCTCCAGTCTGGACCAGGAGGACTCAGAGCCCCCACAGGAGGAACTCTGGACCAGTCAGGAGGGAGTGCAGCTTCAAGGGCCGGAGGTGGCCCATATGACCCATTTCCCATTCACTCCTGTCCCTGTGAAGAGTGAAGATGATGAAGAAAAACCTCAGACCTCACAGCTTCATCAAAGCAAAACTGAGGAGAAAAGAGAGGCAGAGCCTCTAGCCAGCAGCTCCACTGAACCGATGAAAACAGAAGCTGATGGAGATGACTGTGGAGTATCAGAACCAACCAGGGACTTGGATCCAGCGAATGAAGACAGTGATGAATGGAAGGAGAGTTGTGAACCTGAGGCTGAAGACAGTGATGATGATTGGAAGGAGAGTAGTCAACCTCAGTCAAGTTTAGACTCACTGAAAAACAACGAAGAACTTGGGCAGAAACTATTTAGTTGTTCAGTTTGTGGTAAAAGATTTGACCACAGGGAAGATCTGCTGAGACACATGAGAGTCCACACAGGAGAGAAGCCATTTGATTGCTCAGTCTGTGGTAAAAGTTTTTGTCGTAAAGACTTGCAGAGACACATGGTAGTCCACACGGGAGAGAAACCATTTAATTGCTCACTCTGTGGTAAAAGTTTTAGTCAAAAGGTAAGCTTGAAGACACACATGAGAGTCCACACAGGAGACAAAACATTTAAATGCTCGTTCTGTGGTAAAAGTTTTGGTCAAAAAGGAAACTTGACAACACACATGAGAGTCCACACAGGAGAGAAACCATTTCTTTGCACAGTCTGTGGGAAAGGTTTTGGTCGTAATGGACAATTGAGCAAACACTTGAGAATCCACACAGGAGAAAAAACATTTAAATGCTCAGTCTGTGGGCACGGTTTTGGTCGTAAAGGAGACTTGAACAGACACATGCTAGTCCACACAGCAGAGGTCACTAAAGATTGGGCTGGACAATAATTCAATATTATCATTGTCTTTCAGTAGAAACATATTGTGATACCATTGATCAAGTGATTGTAGTCATACACAGTTCAGGACTTAAAATTTGGAGCGGGATTGCGAGATTTGCGCATCTTTTTGGAAATTCCCGCATATTTACAATTTATAAAGGGGGAGTAATCCCGCAATGGTTTACGGCAGGGGTTTCAAACTCACGGTCCGCCACGCCACTTGATATCAAGTTATAGTGAAATCAGGCCCGCACCTCCACTCGTTGTAAAACACAGAGGCTCCCGAGGCGTGTGGACGAGGCGCTGCCGAGCCGCACTTCACTTCACACCAGGGTTGCCAGATAAATTCCATAGCTGTGCAGTTCCTTGGCCGGTTTTGTGTGCATTTTGGCGGGTTTTGAACTCTTTGTGCTGGAAACCATCAGCAGTATCTGGCAACACGGCTTCACACTCCAGGCCAGCGGCTTGCTAATCAGGTGATTGGGTTCACCTGAGTGAAAAACCAAGTGGAAAGAAAAACATTTGCACGCTAAAATGTTGTCTTTTATTGAGAAGTGAACATGTCGCTGTCAAAAGGCGAAAGAAAGGTTGATGACGAGCACAGACAGTTTCAGGAGAAGTGTGAGAGTGATTATTTTTCATCGAGTTCAAAGGGAATGCCGCCTGTTATTTGCAAAGAGAAAATTGTCGTACTAAAATAATATAACCTGAAGCGAATAAGAATAAGAGCGAATAAGAGAATAAGCAGGGATGTAAACTAGTCACCTTTAGGTAACAGTGAGTCACCTTTTTCATCCCAAAATAGGGCACTTGAGTGAATGATTTTGTGTCTGCCCTGGTATCTGTCCCCTTTTAACTATCCATGACTTTGCATCCCTGAATAAGAGTCTAATAATTACTATGTCTTTTGTCATTGTGTTTTATCTGGAGACTAAGCAGCCATAGGCTTTTTGTTGTATTAAAGCCTTTATTTTTTGTATTGAGTGATACACTTTACTAAGACACTCATATCATATTATAATACCCCAGGTGTGCATAAACTATAGGTTAAGAAAAGTCAAAAATGTGAAATTATTATTGGGTATCGTATCTGTTATCGGACAGGAGAAGCAGATATTTACCGGTTATCGTATAGGCTGAAAAAATCCCCCCCAAAGTCTATAAATCCCCCCTATCTGAAGCACATATGGGGGGAATTCCCCCCCAGTTTGCAAAGTGAATTTTAAGCCCTGACAGTTGTCTGTATGAACCCTGAAGTGTGTTTTTGAGTAGAGCAAAATGTATGAAGCTATTTTGAGTGTCTTACAATGTTGATCGGGACATTTGCAATATGGTCATCCAGTTATTCAGTGATGTTAATGCACCAAATGATTTGTGTAGAATGAAACCCTTGTTCTGTGATGCTGTCTGCTCAGTGTTTGTGGGAGGGGCTAAGAATATTATTAGCTGGCAAGCACCCTTGTGAGCAAGTTCACTCTGCCTTGTTCCAGCTAGGAATAGACATGACTGCTGTCCTGATAGCTAGGGCCCAAGTTTGCATGGGTTTAGCCTTAAGCTTAGCGGAACCCAAGGCTTAAACATACTTCTGCGTCTGCCTCAACTTGGAGCCTTGCCGGCGGCAGCTAGTCATATATACTCTGAACGTCAGCTTGACGAGGGGTCGCAGGGGAGTCCCCAGTAAAATTAGTGATTAGTGATTTTATTAGGATTTCAATGACTAGAAGTTAGCCCAAGGAGAGAATGTAGTACATATACTTGGTAATAGCTTTCACTCTCTCCCGTTATCTCCCCATCTATATTATATTATGCTTGCGCTGTTCGCGTCAGCTGCATCGAGTCACATTTCCGAGGAGCTGCACGCAGGCTGCGCTGGCAGGCTCGCCAGTCGTGGCGCACCCCTCGGCGCATTCGGCGAGGGGTTTGATGTGGAAGTATGTCATGGCAGGGTTCCCGCGGCTCCTTAAAAAGTCCTAAAATGTCTTAAATTAAAAAAAGGGAAAAGTTAGCAACAGTCTAACGAATCCAGACAGGCGCAGGTCAACATGCAAATAAGACCTCTGGGAGCGCACACAGGAGCAGAAGTGACATTAGGATTGACAGGCTACTGCAGTTAGCAGGCTATCTAGACTGAAAGGAAAGCAAACAGCAGAGCAATGGAATTAACAATTAAATGGCTCAGCTATCGAGCACAATCAATCGACACATTTCAACACACAGCGATCATCACCTGTTACGAGCGGCTGATGTTACGTTACGTAGTAGGCTACCTTATGAGATGAGAATAGCAGACTAGTTGTCCTCAGAGATACACTCCAACTCTGGTATGTCAGACAGACTGAAGATGTTACTGGAATAAATCACAAAAGCTGTCTTGCTCCCCTTTCTGCCAACTAATTAGCCATGCCACGTGTGCTAACGTTACATAACGTACATAACCATCGCACATGCTTTCTGACAGCTGTTTCCTATCGCAGCTATGGCCAGGTGCACGCTGATCAGCTCTGAGTCTGTTATCATTTCAGTAACGTTACAATGCTGCAAATAGCTGTTTTACAATTATCAGGTATAGTGCACTCGGTACACTTTTTTTTTTTTTTTTTTTTTTTTATATACACACTCAGCAGACTGAAATTCCTTGCTTTATTAGTATGGTGGACATTTTATGTAGTTTTCATATGTTTGCACATGGTATTGGCGATGCTATTATTTCAATGTTTATGCAAACCAAAATGTGCATAAACAACTCTTGATTTTACTTGTGGTTTTCAATATAAAACTTGGTTAAATGATTTCACTGAGTGGATCCGTACTTTTTGTGACCATTTTCAGCACATTTGAACAATAATGATATTTTTTTCTATCAAATAAATTATTTTTGGGTCTTAAATTATGTTGAGGTCTTACCAAGTCTTAAAAAGCGTTACATTTGACTTTAGAAATGGTGCAAGAACCCTGTAAAGGGTCCCGGTTGTGTGCTGTCTTCATTCTGTTATTTTCTTGAGACATTTTGCCATTGTTTTCAAAACCAATTAAGTATTTTTCCATTTTTGTATTTTATGCAACTCAACGTGTTAAAAAAACACGCCTTTCTCCACATTACTCCAACTCTGGGGAACTTGAAGCCTTCCTCCCTTCTTCTCCTCCTTGCCATATGAACACTTGGTGTCAGAAGAAAAAAGCTTGTTGGGATGCCGAAGAAGAATCAGCAGCAGCAGAGGGGGCCAGAGGCGGACGATGGAGCTGCTGGGGGTCCACTGAAAGAGGGCCTCCATTCCATCATCACTGAGGGTGCTGCTGAGTCTTCCCTCACATCCTTGGTTACTCAGCGCCAGTTGGACCTGGAGGTAGTGAGGGCTGGTCTGCCTATTCCATGGACAGAAGCTGATGAGGCTAGAAGGCACCGATTATGTTGAACATTTCCTGACTGTCTTGCAGCTGCCATGGATGGACTCAACCCAAGCTGTGAACTGTGACCTGTTGAAAGATGGTTGTGGCATCAACAGAGAGCACAACCCAGGGACTGCTGCTGACTATCCCTCTGCAACTCCACAAGTGTTGTTTCCTGGGGGGGATGTCACAGTGATACCCATGCGCTAATACTGTACTGTTGAGTGTCACAGGGATACCCGTGCCCTATTAATACTGTACTGTTGAGTGTCACAGGGATAGGTTGAGGCCACGTCTCGTCATAGACGCTGGTTTAGCTGGCTGGGGGCGTGGTCAGGGTGGGGTAAAAAAGCCTGTCCTATCCATTCAGCAAAGTTAGAATTTAGCTGATAGCCCAGCCCAGGCAGACACGATCGGGGATTTAACCACCGCAGTAAACGCACATCTGAGCAGACGTCTTGTGTTCTGCTCTAGAACCCCCAAACCTGTAGTTTAGAGCCGCAGCACTGTCTTTTGGTGAGTCAGCCCATGAGATATATGGGCAGTTTTACCCCACTCGTGTGCCAGCCGTTTAACATTTTGTGGGCGTTCCCAGACATGCGGACTGTCTCTATACCCGTGCCCTAGTTATACTGCACTGTTGAGTGTCACAGGGATACCCGTGCCCTAGTTATACTGCACTGTTGAGTGTCACAGGGATACCCGTGCCCTAGTTATACTGTACTGTTGAGTGTCACAGGGATACCCGTGCCCTAGTTATACTGCACTGTTGAGTGTCACAGGGATACCCGTGCCCTAGTTATACTGTACTGTTGAGTGTCACAGGGATACCCGTGCCCTAGTTATACTGCACTGTTGAGTGTCACAGGGATACCCGTGCCCTAGTTATACTGCACTGTTGAGTGTCACAGGGATACCCGTGCCCTAGTTATACTGTACTGTTGAGTGTCACAGGGATACCCGTGCCCTAGTTATACTGTACTGTTGAGTGTCACAGGGATACCCGTGCCCTATTAATACTGTACTGTTGAGTGTTACCGTTTGGTTGTGGTTACTGGACACATTAACTGCAGGGCCATGCTGGGAGGCCTACCAGCACTGGTGCTAATTAATGCTCCTGCACTTGGCAGTTCCTCATTCAGGCCTGGTGTGTGAAACCGAGGAGGAGGAGTCCACCCTCATTGGAAGAGAGGGGTACTGCAATGTGCTAAGTGTGGTTTTGGAGTAGAGCAAAATGTATGAAGCTAATTCGAGTGTCTAATGTTGATCAGGACATTTGCAATGTATTGGATTGGTTATTCAGTGATGCCATCATGCCAATGTACCAATTTGTGTAGACTGAAACCCTTGATCAGTTTGTTCCTTAATTGACACTAATTGTCTGCTCAGTGTTTGTGGGCGGGGCTAAGATTATTTAGGTGGTTAGCACCCATGTGTGAGAGTTTACTCTGCCTTTTTCCAGCCAGTAATTGACTAAGACTGCTGGCCTGATAGCTAGGGCCCAGGTTTGCATGGTTTAGCCTAGGCTAAGGGTTCCAGTTCTGCTGTCTTCATTATGGCATTTTGTCCTTGTTTTTCAAACCAATTGAGTATTTTCCAATTTTTGTATTTTATACAACACATGTAAAAAGTGCCTGGTTTGCCCACATTAAACCAACTGTGTGGAACTTGAAGCCTGCCTCTCTACCTTCTTCTTCACCTGCTTGTCATCTTAACAATAGTATTACATGTGACATCACAGATGATCTTAGCAATGTACTGGAATTTGAATGTCTGGCGTCAAAAGTGGGGTCACAAGCCAAAAAATGGTGGGGAACCCCTGCAGCTGCTTTGCAATTTGTCATCTTTGGCTATAAAAACATACAAGGCCCAAATAAATGGTTGTTTGGGCCAAACATTATTAGGCACCTGACAGGTCGCCATGGTAAGGTGAAAGTTAATGTTGGCTCATACGAACGGTTAGCAAACATGTTAGCAGATGTTAAAACACTCATTACAACCATAAAGGATGCGAGACCTGACTTGGACTTGCAAATTAATGTATGTCTGGCCTGTTTTGCTGCATTTACCAACATTAAAACTCAATGTTTAATCTGACAAATATGTTTCACACAGGATAGATAGTATAATTGGCTTATTTATGACACACTCCATAATTCAAATTTGATGCCTGCCCCCTTTGGGGCAAATTTATATTTGAAAATGAATTATTTCATTTGCTGAAGTGCTTAAAAAAATAGTGCTTGAAAAAGTAATTGAAAGTCATCTTGTACCAGCCCCAAAGGAAAAATACTGAGCAGTGCAAACATGACCATCAACTCCAGTCGTTGCGCCGTTTTCCAATACAGCTTTATAAAGTCAGTGTTTGTCCAATGCACATACTAGGCTACCTCTGGGTTGTGTTTCTTTATCGTGATACGCACTCCTGCTTTGGCTTGCCTGAAATTGATATTTTATGGCTTTGTTCCTTTGTTTGGTGTGTCAGGTGAAGTGAATTGTCTTCGATTACATGCATCCAAGATTCCTCCACATTCCATCCAAAGAATCCAAGAAATGTTCCTTTTTTTCCTGTTTTCTTGTTACAAACTTCCTTCTTCCAAGGACAGTTCCATTTGTTCCAAGGGCAGTTTTTTTTACTTTATGTATAGTGGCTATTTGTCAACTTTCAAAATAAACTTCAATAAAACTTACAAACAAAAGACAACTGATGCACCATTTCAGTTGTGTTCGTACTCAGGCAAGGAAGAAGTTAAATGTCCAGGAATGATCCATGTTTAAGTGTTTTTATTCTTGATCCCAGTTGAAAAGCAAACAAACAGGAGGTACATGATATCCTGCTGCCTCTCTCTTGCTCTGGTAAAAAACGATGTCCCTTCAGTGGTGCATCACATGACCTCTGACACACCTGCTACCTTTATCCTCCCAAGTGGTGCCCAGTGCCCCTTGTGTTCACAAACATAAAATACAACAAAATAACAAATAATAATGATGAAATGATCAAACTAATCAAATAGCTCCTACAATATCGATTTGGTTAGTGATACTAAAACATGTTTTTTGAGCTGTAACCTGAATTACATGACTGTCCAGTTATGTAACACAGGGGTTCCTTCCCAACCTTTTTTGCACCAAGGACCGGTCGATACATGAGAAAAAACGTTGCGGCCCGGTTGTCAATTTTAATGGTTTTAGTTACACATATATTTACTCACCAGGTGGTGAAAAAGGGTAAATAACAACCTTTTCATCTGTCAATAAAGACACTTTCACAATTATGGACAGTGATTTGATTTCAGCCTATATAATTTCTAAAAGTAGATATTAATGATCAAACATTTCCATTTATGTAGCCTACAGTATTTGTGTTTTTGTTTCAACTACAAACATAAATAAACTTCAACTTGAAACTATGTTTCAACTACCACACCCAGCCTATAATATTATAGCCTATGTTTATTATTATTTTATTTTATTTATTTTTTTAATAAAAAAATTGATCTCTGGACATATGAATCGATATCAAAGGATTAAAATAAAAATCGATTCAAAATCGGAGAATCAAATTTTTTAACCCAGCCCTACTTAGGACGGTGAATCACTGTACATTTAAGCCAAATAAGGTTTCAGTTAGGTCATGTGATAGCAAATAAACTGAGAAACATGCAGGGTCTTGTTGCCATGTTGCTTGAATACCAGGAACTTGAGCTTTTTATTTCCTGTCAAAAGCTGTCAAGCACTCCCACGTGCCTCTGGGGGGCCCCCCGCCCACACACACACACACACACGGACGCACGCACGCACGCACGCACGCACACACGCACGCACACACACACACACACACACACACACCCCACGTGCCTCTGGGGGGCCCCCCGCCCACACACACACACGCACGCACGCACACACACACACACACACACACACACACACCCCACGTGCCTCTGGGGGGCCCCCCGCCCACACACACACACGCACGCACGCACACACACACACACACACACACACACACACACACACACACACACCACACACACACACACACACACACACGCACGCACGCACGCACGCACGCACACACACACACACACACACACACACACACACACACACACACACACACACACATGTAGTTCTCCACATTGCCAAAGCAGCATCAAAGTAAAAAGTAAAATGTAGCAATTTAAATACATAGTAAAATAGTTAGTTAGTTAGATTTGAAAAGCAGTTCAGATAGACTTTACTGAAACACACAGAGCTGTCATGTTTTCTACAGGACTCAGTTGTGATGGACATTAGGCAGGTGGGATGCAGTCAATTTGCAAGTTCATCTATTGAGGTGTTCTGCTATTACAGGAATGATTACATTGCATTGAATTGACATGTAGGCTGTAGCTACTGTGCAAGTGTTAGGCACGTGTTAATAAAACAAAGATGCTTTTAAAAATAATAACATTTAAAACATAGTAGGAAGAGCAGCTCTGCTGACACTGATGCAGAAAATGTGCACACATAGGCTACCACATTAATGATTAATGATAACATAGAACACATAGAACACTGTTGAGTAGGCTATGTAGGCTACATAAAATAGCTAGCCTATATTATGCTCTTTATTTTACAAAGACAACAGCATGCTCTTCATGGACCGAGCTTTGCTTGCCTTAAAAATGCAGAAATAATCTGCCTCAATAAATCATAAAATATCCATAGCCTACATGTCATTCACTTTTTTATGCAGTAAATGATTAATCACAGAATAAGCCACGTGCACAGCTTGACTTTCAGTTTGATTTGCATGCTTCTCTCAGATCTGGCAACCCTGCTGCCTGCGAGTCTCGGGGAAGCGTGATTTCTAACCCCACATAGGATAAGCAATAACCACGCCCTGTGGCGCTGGGATTGGCCAGGAGCATTGAAGCTTGGGACTAAAGCACCTGGGGTTTTTCATCTTTTAAAATAAAGATGTTTAAAAAACTATTGCTTGTTACATTTTCAGTGCTGTAGGCTACCTTTTCTCTGGGTAAGAATTGAGCTTGAAATTAACGATATGATACATTATATTATATGAGCTATGAACGTGAACACAACACCGTTTATATTATTGCATGTTTTTGTAGATTGTGTACATTGTGTGGATTACAATTATTATACTTATTATTATTATTACTATGCTAAGGAAGGTAGGTGACCATAATTCATTTCAATGTCCGCTCTCAATGTCCGCTCTCGAAATCGCTGTCCGTTCTCAAGAGCTATTCAGTTGAAATCGCTGGGCTGCGTGCCCTCCAGTGTTGCTCCTGGCCAATCCCGGCGCCACAGGGCGTGGTTATTGCTTATCCTATGTGGGGTTAGAAATCACGCCTCACAGACACATACACACCTACACACACACAAACCTACCCACGCACACACACGCACACGCGCACACACACACACACGCACACACACACACACACACACACACACACACACACACACACACACACACACACACACACACACACACACACACACACACACACACACACACACACACGCGCAGTCGCGCACACACACACCCACTGATGAGAGTGAGAGAGTGTGTCACTGCCCTCCTCGGGCAACGCGAAGAACTGCAACAATCCATAAACAGCTCTAATCCTCTCATTCACTCCCAGTATCTCTCTCTCTCTCATTGTCACACACACACACACACACACACACACACACACACACACACACACACACACACACACACACACACACACACACACACACACACACACACACACACACGCACACACACACACACACACACACACACACACATGTGCGCACGCACACACACTGATGAGAGTGAGAGAGTGTGTCACTGCCCTCCTCTGGTCGTGCAAAGAACTGCAACAATCCTACTCTCCCCTTTGTTCCAGTCTTGTTCCACCCCACCTTTGGGAGAAATGTGTGTGACTCCCGCGCCATTGGCTTGTGCCACCGGCAAGGACCCGCCTTAGGCTATCTCCCATTGGCTGTGGAATGTTCCTCGCCGAAATCTCCGCCCACAAACAGATGCAGCACATCCAGCCATTGTGGATTTCCCTCCAACCGAGAGCTACACTATTTGCTCAGATTTACGATAATCTACTCCGCATATACAGGTAAGAGCTGTCTTGCTGTCTTTTAAATATATTTATGTATAAAATCGCGTCATGGGCGATGTATGAATTGTGTTGTGTTGTGAACGAAGGAACGATAGCTCAACCTCATAGCCAAAGCCAAAGTCCATTCAAAAACATGGCGTTTTTTACACAGCATGCAGCAGCGTGTTTAACTTTCTTTTTGCGAGTGTGTGTGTGTAGGCTTGAGACATGCTACACATGTTTACAGTTACACACAAGCATTGCAAATGTACGCTCGTTAATTCACGTTGGCGATCTTTTTTTTATTGTTATAACACGGCTACACTACGGTTCTGTCTGTAACGCAAGTGAACGATCTTTATAGGTGGCATTTCTAGGTAATAAGTTGTAATTAGGCTGTCTGAAACCAGTTTGATACATAAGTTCACTGAATTTGCAACCTTTTTAGGTACCTAGTTATGGATAATTTTTGATAATTTTTGAGGAACCATACCATGCACACTTTGGTGGGCTAGGGTATCCCATGATACCTTGCGCCCCTTGCAATCCACGAAGAAGAATGAAGCTCTCCCCACAAACTTCCTCCAATGGCCGCCCCCACAAAACCTCCCGCAACAGAAAAAGTGAAACGCCCATTCGCTAAATAACAAGCATCATCGCTTTCTTTTCATTTTTATTTTAGAATAGTCAATAGCGTAAACCATTACTTCATTTCAGTGCGGTCAGTTGTTTGTACGGTGTCAGGAAAGTCACGTTTGAAGAATAGTAGGAAGCATCTTAGCTGACGGTGTTCTGGACAGCAGCCACTAGTTAGGTGGCTAGCGTTTTACCCGCTCCGTGCGCGCGCCTGCACCAGGAGTACAAAGAACTTCATGACCAGTGCTCTGCCATGGACAGCAACACAGAGCCAGGTACTAGCAACATGGCTAGTCTTGCTTGCCAGCCTCCCCTCCCAGACCCTGCGTTCACCTTCAAGTGTAAGTGAAGTTCGTTTTTAACCAGCCATTACTTAAGCACACATTTGTTGGTTGAATGTGTAACGTTATCGATAAGAAATACGCTAGGTAACATTATGCATTCATTAGCTGATGATGACGTTAGCTCCTTTGGCTTCAGCTCTGCTCACTGTCTAAATAAATTACACCGTGGCAACTGATTTATTTTATAGGGACAAAACAGGATACAGCAAAGCTGATTAAGGCCAGGATGCGGCTCAAGAAGCTTTTTACAGGGGACAGGAATTCGGCTATCAATGGATGGAAGTAAGTTACACACCAACATTGAACAACACAGCTTATTATGCTCTGGCTTTTGCTGTGGGTTGATTTGGGGGGGGGGGGGGGTTAGCTTGATTTCACTCAAATTTAAGTAACCAAATATCCCAATCAGACGATATATAAAGATGAGTAGTCTAATCTAGATTTCACACTCACCGAGTTGTCTCCCCAGTGTAGACAGTTCTACAATTCAGTGCTAAATCAACATCAAACATCTCCCCATATGGGTCCCTGTGCCATGAAAACATTTGAGATGAACAAATCACTAATTTAAACCCCTCCATTTCATAGAGGTTCATATGCCCAGTTTTCATACCAGTGTTGCCAGGTGGGAAATATTGAATCACTGATGCTGTCACAAATGGACACAGCCCACAAATCCTGTGTGTTTTGTGTATGTGTGTGTTTTGCAGTCAACTGCTAGCTGATATTGGGCTGGAGGGGAAAGTGGACTTCAAATCTGCCCCAAAAAAATGGGACAACTTGAAGACCCAGTACAAGGTATTAATTGTTCTTGAGTGTTAGCCACAGGCCACTACTGCATTTTACTTTATGCACTGTTCTTTTTTTTTTTTTTACTTTTTATTGACAGATTATTATACGTTCTTACATTGTATACGTTGTAGATATGTACTGCCATAGATTTATTTTTTATTTTTTTATAGACAAATAAAAGAAAAGACAAAACCACAACAGCCGCAACAGCAGCAACAAAACAAACAAACAAAAACAAAAAACAAAACATATAGAGCAGGGAGTCTACTTTTCACTATACATTCATCTTGGATCCAAAAAAATAAAATCTGGCCTAATGGGTGTTATATATTGAACCCAGCATTCCCATCTTGAGGTAAATTGTTCTACTTTATGATTGATAACAGCAGTTAGTCTTTCCATCTTATATATATCCATTGTAATATTCATCCATTCTTTCACTTTAGGGCTCTTTATGCACTGTTCAATTGTCGTTTCTTCTAGAAACTGAAAGATCCACCAACCGGTAGTGGTACAGACCGCGGTGAGGGTACACCGGCCACCTGGCCTTGGTACAACCTGATGGACGAGGCCCTGGGAAAAAAACATTCAATAACGCCTGCGGTGGTGAGGGCCACGTTGCCTTTGGAGGGTGTGCCAAAGCCAGCAGCTGAACAGGAGCGAGGTGATGGAGAGGAGGAGGCAGCGGCGGCTGGAGGAGAAGGAGAGGCACGAGAGCCAGAAAGAGCACAAGAAATGGCCCCAGCCCCACAACAGAGGAAGCGGCGTCGCCTCGCCGATCTGATTGAGGAGGAGATGGAGCGTGAAAGAGAGAGGCAGGAACAGAGAAGAAGGGATCAGGCAGAGCGAACCGACCGACTCTTCTCTATCCTAGAGAGATTTATGGATAGGCGTTGAGCATTTTCTTTCTAACTTATTTTTAGTTTAAAGGAGAATATTTAATCCAGAAGTGTTGGTACACAGGTAACCTCAGGTTTACATACAATGTACAACTTCAAATACAATAAGAGACACGGGCAGGAAAAACGCAACGCGTTTCAACCTCACTGGGTCTTCGTCAGCCTTCAGCCTGATGAAGACCCAGTGAGGTTGAAACGCGTTGCGTTTTTCCTGCCCGTGTCTCTTATTGTATTTGAAGTTGTACATTGTATGTAAACCTGAGGTTACCTGTGTACCAACACTTCTGGATTAAATATTCTCCCTAAAAAGTAACCAGTAAGCTCCTTTTTCCACTTTTGATTCTATGTTGACTTTGAGCTTGCTTGCTGCCACTTTCTCTGCTCCTAGTTTAAAGGAGAACAATGCTGATTTATTTTGCACATGATCTCAGACATCTGAAAACTGCAAACAGTTTTGCAGGCATTCATTTAGGTTGACATTTATTGAGAGTTGATCTGTGTTAAGTTGTGGAGGCAGTGTTGTCATTAATGACATCACTCAACTTAACTCAAAATCAACTCTCAATAACTGTCTAAATAAATGCATGCAGAATTGGTTAGTTGTCAGATGTGTGAGATCATGTGCAAAATAAATCAGCATTGTTTGTCAGTGAAGTTCTCTCTGTTTCATGTTGGTTGAATCAACCCAGTTTTGACTGAAATTAAATGAAATGTGATTTTTTTATAAATGGTTGTTCAAGGTTACTTGTAATAAAATAAACAAAAGATTGTTTTACAAGCAAATTGTTTTATTTCAAATGTAGCAAAAATAAACTGGGTAACAGTGGAACACACTCAAATTAAAAATATTTACATTCACAGTACAACAGATTACAAAAATTCAAGAATCATTTTACAAAACAACAAAAATAATCATTTTACAACTATTATCAAATGGTACAAAAGTTGATTTGCCAAAGGGTGGTTGCCAACTCATTTGTATATAACCGGGGTAAGGGGAAATGCCACAAGACTTACTTCACATTACAGGACAGGACCCCGGACAATTGACGCCACAGACAGACTTGACAGCACAGGACACTAGACAACGTGCTCCGTTAAGACCCTGCTTGGAGGGGAACTGCCGGTGTCGGGCTTCCGGCGGACTCTAACGTTAGTCAACAGGATTCGGGAGAACATTATGGGAGAACACCCAGACGCACCATAAGCTTGAGCTCAGTGCAGTGCGTACTCATGGCCACCGACCACATCCTGGAGTGCGCTGACTTGGGTTGATAGATGGTCACGCAGGGCGCTCCCATTCATTTCCCCAGCTTGTGCCTCGCCCCCAGCCTCATCATCAGCAGGGTCTTGCCCATCTTCTTCCTCCATGATGTCACCCACTCCCAGGCAGATGTTGTGCAGTGTGGCGCATGCCATGATGACATCTGGCACAAAGGTGGAGTGTAGGCTACCTTAGAGGGAAACCAAAGATTAATTCAAGGATAAGTACATAAATTATTTCTCTTTGAATTTGCTCATTTGCTGCGGTCATTCTCAGTTTAAATTACCTCCAGGGCCTGCAGGAAGATGGCTCTCCACCGGGTCTTCATCATTCCAAAGGCTCGCTCTATGATGTTGCGAGCCCTGGCGTGGTGGATGTTGAAGCGCAGCTTCTCTGCACCTCTGACAGGTCTCCTGAAAGTAGGGATGCACCAATGAACATTTTGGCCGATACGATAACCGATATTAACATTGCAACATTGGACCGATATGAATATGTAAAAGAAAAAAAGACTAACATCGGCCGATACGATATGATTGCCAATATATCGTGCATCCCTACCTGAAAGGAGTGATGAGGGCCAGTGGTCTCTCCAAACAGGGGTAGCCACTGTCTCCAAGGAGGAAAGTGCCAGGGGGAGGGTAGGCAGAGTGGTAGATGGGGCTTCGCCGCAGCACCCTTGCGTCATGCACTGACCCCGGTGTTCCCACGTAAATGTCAATGTATCGGCCCCTGCTGTCACACACTGCCTGGAGTTGGATTGACGTGTACAGCTTTCTGTTCCTGTACAGGGGTAAAATCAAAAACAAGAAAATATTTGTGAGCCTGTGAGGAAATGTGTACAATGCATTAAATTAAGTATTATATTAATGTAATACTGCTCTATGCCTGAAATATGGCATGGTGCCCGAGAACTTTAAGCCTTGCCTGTAGCATTGTGCGTCCTCTTCCCCAGGTGCCTTGATTCTCACATGGCAGCCGTCAATTGCCCCACGGGCATTCCTGAATGCCGGGTGCCTGGCCAGGTGAGCAAAGCCATCCCCAACTGCCCTGTGCTCCTCCTCTGTCTGTGGCAAACGGATGACACGAGGGGCCACATTGAGGAGTTCCGTCGCCATGCGGTGGACCAACAGGTGGACTGTGGAGCGGGGTATATCGAATGCTCTGGATGTCACCCTACAGGTTAGGTAGGAATGGAGATTGAGACCATTACATAATCAATACCAGTTATGTTAAAAATGTATTGTAGTCTCGTCTTTCCACCAAGTAATAGAAAAGTATCGATAGTGGTATCAATAAAGATTCAGATCTTTAAGCAGTCTCTAAAATGTAATTAATAAAAATGAACTATCCCCATTCTTACCTGTAGGAGGTACCAGCTCCTAACCAAAAGAGGAAAACCAGCACTTCCAGCTCCGGTCCCCAGCCATGGTGCCTCTGAGGGTCCATCATGCGTAGGAGGGCTGTGATGGCGTCTCGGTGGAGCCTGAAGTCTGGACGTGTGTCTCCATCATCAAAGTACAGGCGCAGCAGTGGCACATGAATGTTCAGACGGCAGTAGGTAGTCAAGTTCTCCTGTTGGGGGAGATGGGGTCACGTCATGTGTACATTTTAAAACTCTTGAAATCTGTTTAAAGTTTAAGCCATTTATGTCAACCAATCTATTTACCATATCCATACATTCATTTATTTCCTACATGTACTTATGAAAAAGGGTCAAGTGATTTTAAATTTCTATTCACCTGTTCTCTATTCATCATCGTATAGTAGTGAACATTTGACCGTCTCAATGTTAAATGTTGTGAATTACTGTAACCATCAATTGTATTAAATCCTAATACTTCAATTTAGCAATCTGTGTTCTAATTTATTAAACTGATTGATGTATGTATCTGTGCATCTGTATTTGCAAATCGTAATGAATTATGACTGCTCTAAACTATCTTGCTGGCTGGCTGAGCCAACGGGGCTAGCTGGCTATCAGTCATGTGGGGTATAGCATAGCATCTAACGCTAGTTCTGTGTCTTTGAGACATTTTAAATAATCTCTTGGTCCATTATGTTACTGCAATGGCCAACCCCTGGGCCCAAGACAATAGAGCATAATTTTACTTCACTGGAAGAACGTCACAATTATGTAGTAGACTGTCTTTTGTCCAGTCACGGAGCTAAATTTGCTAACTTCAGGCCTACTGTACCTGGTCTGGTTCGCTAGACAAAAGTGCCGCCCACCGCTTCAACCTCCCCATCCTGGCACGGTCCTCCTCGGCCTCTTCCTCCGCCATCTCCTCAAAATAATAATAAATAATAATAAAAAGAAACAGCAGTTCTTCTTCCATTACTACGAAAAACGTCTGGCCGAAAAACAACTGGTTTAGCTTAGCTTGATCTATCTTGATCTATCTATCTATCTAGCGATATGTCTAGAACGTTCCAGCAGTCGCTTCTTCTTCTTCTTCTTCTTCTTTCAAGTTTCCGGCAGTGTCGCGGCTACTAGGCGTGTTGCACTGCCCACTGCAGGACAAGGATAAAATGACGCTACCTTAAAGCGCCAGGACGTCTGAAACAAGTTTATTTTTCAGTCACCTATATTAAAATTGATACCTAATTAATAAAGTATCTAGTTAGGTAGCTAGGTGATAGGAAGCTCACTTGCGTTACAGACAGACCCTACGCTTCGACGCCAGGCTTTATACTACATAGGCTCTTGTGTGTGTGTCGCGTTAGGCTATTGTTTTGCGTCTCTCGTTAAGCATAGTATTTACAAGTGTCACAGAAACATTTCAAAGCCACTTACCAAAGCAGAACGGGTCACTGGTATTGAAAGTTCGATGCTGCTCATAAGTGTCTCTTTTTAGCCGACTGGCTGCGCGCACAAAATAACGTTGGAGGGGGGAGGGGCTGGGGTGGTGTTGTGCTTTGAGTCAGAGGGATGGAACTATTCTAAACTATATGTTGTGTATGTATGTATTGTAATCTGATGCCAATTACGGATAATATCTAGATGGTGGTGGTATCTACCCTGCCTGTGAAGAGGAGTCAAAGCAAAGCATAGATGTATTCCATCTCTACTTATCTGACTGCAAAGAGGATGACAGAGTGTTTACAGTCAGTTATTGCATTGCAAATGGACTGTGTAACTAGCACAGACGTGACTTCTAGCTGTGTTATTTCTGTTGTGTGTATACGCTGGCTAGGCTATATAGCTCTGTGTGTGTGTGTGTGTAGGCATTAGGCAATAGCGTTTGAGATTGTATCTTGCAAAGTAACTAACATGTATCCACATGTTAGTTACTTTGCAAGATACATGTATATTTCTAGCTAGAGATAGAATGTGTTTCCTAGGTCATAAAATGTGGATGAATGCATATTGCAGATTGTAACAATGTATTATTTTTATTATTATTCTAAATTGTGAATTGATATCATATTTTGTTTTGTTTTATCTGTAGACATCATGCTGTCACCATTCTAACTAGCTCAAAATCTGTCTCTTTGTAGGATGGATTCCACTCCGTTGTTCCGGCGTGACCCATCTGGCAAGCTCATCCTCAAAGCTTCACGTGAAGCGTACCAAGTGGCACGGGCCACCCAGAAGCTTGCGGCGTGGATCGTGAAGACGTCTGAGGAGGTGAGCGAGCAGGGGAAGGGTCGGGTCGTTGCAGGCGGAGGAGACCCCGCGTGCCGCCAGCTGGTCCTCAGTGAGAGCGAGGTCCAGTTTGGCAAGTACCGGGGTCAAACCTTCAAGTGGCTGCTCTGCCACGATGTGGGCTGGACCTGCCACTTGCTGGCCTCACACCTGAAGGAGAGAGAGGCCGGGGTGACCAGCATGTCTCCCCCCATGGCCAACAAGGACGCCCTCAACACCTACACGCAGCTCTTTCCAGAGTTTGTCACGGCGCTCCGCACGCATATGTAACAGCCACTATTCTGCGTTGTGTATTTGGATGTTATGATGTTGGCTGAATGACAGGCACACACCGTTGCTGGGATCACTGGGTTTACTTCACATGTAAGACAAAAACACGGTGTCACACACCACTTCACGTCTCTCTCTCCACATATCTCCGGCAACAAGGTAGTGCAACTGCCATTTTTCATTATACAATTCTAATGTACAATATACAATATAAAATGGCATATAAAGATAGACAAAATAAAGTGCATTAAAAAATATACAAGATTCAAAATACATTCACAATCCCCCCACATAAACCCAATTCTCTCTTTTCTAGTGCAAAATATTATTTTAAAGTAAACACATTGAGCAAACATACCTTCACATGTAAGACAAAAACACGGTGTCACACACCACTTCACGTCTCTCTCTCCACATATCTCTACAAAAAGGAATCACAGAAACACACATAAACCTACTATACACATTACACCTTATGACCCATATAACATAACGTGACTCTGAACGGCACACGCCGCGTACTGACTGCGCCCAGACCCAACGTCAGCAAAAGCACAGAGCCACTGGCTAGCGGGAAGCTAACTAGCTTAGCTAAATAAAACATAACAGCCTGAAAACGAAATAAAAACTCTCCACTCTAAGGAGGCAGGATCAATGAGTTCACTAGCATTTTACAGTGCTCTGTACAGCAGGATAGTGTCGTTTTAAGTTAAAGAAAATATAAATATCTAAATCAAACGAGAGAGCAAATGGAGAACGTGACCTACCCGGCAACAAGGTAGTGCAACTGCAATTTGCGTCCGGGCGTGTAACACCAAAATACCACCCCAGGGGAACAAAAAACTAACGTAGTTAAACCAGTAGGGTGGGACCTATTAGAAAGAATAGATTTAGGGGAAGTTCACTAATACAACAGACATCGGGACAAATAAACAAACAAAATAAAATAAATAAAATAAGCTCGGCTACACATAGGTACGTAACTGTCATAGACTAGCTGGTCAAGCAGTAACTCAAATGTGAAACAGAATGTATCATAGAGTGTAAAAACAGCAGACCGACACTATCTGATAAGGAACACCATATTTGTTTGAAATTATATGGAGGAAATGTTCTTGTTTTGACACAATTTTAACCAGGCTCTTGAAGGAGATCCACCTGTACCGAGTACAATAACAATAAAGATCATTCTATTAGGGTGACTGATGGCTCCTTGGGGGTGAGGCACCTGGACCAGACGCTGGTGGGGTTTGGGGCCCACGCAGCCGAGACCTACGCTGGCCTCTATGGCTCGTCCAACAAACAGATAATAAGGTAAGTATTGTAAGTGCAACAATCCCCCACTACACCAGCCTATCCTACACCCAATCTAATACAACTGTTTTGATTTGTTGTCATCCTGTTTATAGCTATGTGGCTTGGGTGAAGAGGGAGCAGCTCAAGTCTGAGGGGTCACAGATGGGCGCGCTCCAGTACTATCTGTTGGGCCGGGAACAGGAGACCAGGGCTGCTGCTGCTGCCAGGGCTGTCGTGAGAGCCAAGCACCCTCCTGCCTGCAGTAAGCACCCTGTTCATCACATTACATTACTTTACATTACAGTGTGTTACTGTTCGCAGTTCTTTACACACACCAACAACAGCTTGTTGAAAAGACCCTCTTGTTAATTCTGCTGCTACTGTGTTTGTGTAAGCAGGCGCTGCATCCGCCGGCTCTCAGGAGATATCGGACAGCGATCTCCTTGCCAGTGCCAGTGAGGTTGACACCTGTGAGTACACACACACGTGCACACACAATCTGAATAAAACAGAATAAGACGTCTGTAAATTAAGAGTAAATTGACTTGTTTTCCCTGTTTTTATGTTGTTAAAAAAGGTATATAGCGGGTATATAGCAGATATACAAGGTAAGTGTGGGTAGGTAGGCCATCCTCTTGGCAGTAGTTGTAGTGTCTCAAGTGTCTGCTGAATTCTATCTGGCTGCTTCCACCATTTAATTTCATCAATCATGTCTTGCTCGCGGCTTAACACGCTCTCTCTGGTGTAGAACACGTAGTTGTCTTGTCAATAATCCCTTTGTCGTGTCTGTCTGTAGAGTAAATAGTTGCCATTTCACTTGCAACCTGCACTAATCATATCATTGAACCTTCAGTCATTCACCTGTGCTTTTGTCCTTTCATTTAAATGAAAGAAAAGTGTTTGCTTTCTTTCCTTCATTTCACTTGCATAGCAGTGCTATTCTTTCATTTCAGTAGTATAGCATGAATCATTGATCTTACAGTTGCAATTGATCTTACAGCTTCTAGTGTTATACTGGTGTATCACTTATGCACTCCATGTTACAGAGTGACAGTCTGTCATTTGCAGCTAACCCTAAACTGTAAACTCCCACAGCTCACACGGCACCAGCGGAGGACCCAGCCCACCACGTCCGCCGCAGGGCTGAGAGACTAGCGCAGCCACCACCTGCACTTGTGGGTCGCCCGCACACCGGTGCTGAGGTACGCCCAGTCAAGCTGAATATCTCCAGTATTGTCAGAATCTGAATGAGCTTATATTACATTACATTACATTTCGTCATTTGGCAGATGCTTCTCTCCAGTGTGAATGCTTTTGTGTGGAAATATTAGGAAATAGATGTTACGTTGTGCCGTCTCTGAGGGTGGCGCTGTGTCTTGCTGTGTTGCAGCTGCTGCCTAACAGCTGGAGGCTGACACTGCCAGAGGAGCAGCATGAGTGGCTGGGCAGGGCCTTGTTCACCCCACGCCTTCTTCCTGTGCCGATTCTTCCTCTGGAGGCCACTACAGTATGTTAACATTTCTTTTATTGTCAATGTTTAGTGTTCGGCCTGTGCATTTTCACTATCAAATTAGTAGTTGCTGTTTTTAAAAGTGCTATATTAATCAAGTCTATTTACTTTATTACAGTATGTGGGCATTCAAGCTCCGGTGCCAAGCATGTGGGCAGCATGACCTCCGGAGCTCAGGGCACTACCGGACCATTAGGAGGGTGCTGGACGTGACTGGGTGGTACTTCATGGGCATGGAGTACCTGGAGTGCAGTGGCAAGGCGGCGTGTGGGAAGAAGGTTGCGGGCTGGGATCGGGCCGTCTTGGACCAGCTGGACCCCGGGCACCGTGCGCTCTTCCCAGCTGTTCTCACGTTCAAGTAAGTCATTAATGAATTGAAATGATTAAGTATGTAATTAATGTATAGAAGTAAGTTACTCACTGTAATATTTCTTCATATTGACATGACCTTCATGTCTCTTTGTCTTTGTACTTTTCTCTAACAGGTCGGCCTGTGACAAGGTAGTCATTGCCCAAATAAGGGAGCGCACCCTGGGCAATGGTGTGGCACGCCTCCGCGCTCACCTGGTGGAGCAGCACACCGAAGAGTGGATGCTGCGCTCAACGCGCTACCTGTCCGCGATGCGCAAGCTCCGTGTGCCGGGTGTACCGCGGCCACCGGTGACCGTAAAACCGATGCACCCGGTACCCCGCCTCAAGTGGCTGATGTCCGTCTATGTCCGGGACGCCCTGCCCCGACTAGACGAGGCAAAGGCCAGGGTGACGTCCATCTTTGGAGACATCCTCAAGATGGACTCCACCAAGAAGGCAAGCTTTAGTTATGATGTTGTTTGAAGAAACCTGCACTTACACTAATTCTGTGTAATGTTATGTGTCATACTGAACGACCTCGGGTTTTTAATGTATCTGTCATCATTCCACAGATCACCAACAAGCTTGCGGGGGAAGCGCGCGACACGGCTGGTTGGGTCACCAACGTGGGAAATGAGGACGGGCAGGTCCTCATGTCCGTTCTCACAGAGGCTGAGGGGGACAGCCTCCAGCCCATGGTGGACGGACTGGTGCGGCGGTACGGTGACGCCGGGAAGGCCCCTCCAAAGGTCCTCTACGTGGACCGGGACTGCTATGCCGTCCGCGGGCCGCCCAAGACCGCGGCCATGTTCCACGGCTGGGACCAGCTGGTGGTGCGGCTGGACGTGTGGCACCTGATGCGTCGCTTCGCAAGGTTGGATGATTTGAATACTTTTTTCCTAAACCAAAAATAAAAATAAAAATCAAACACTTGCTCCACATTGCTCCCACATTTCACATCTAAAATTCTCTGTCTTTCTTTCTATCTCTCAAGGGGCTTGACCACCGAAAGCCACCAGCTGTACGGCCTCTTCATGGGGAGGCTGTCATTCGCCATGTTCGAGTGGGACAGCGGCGACCTGGCCCGCCTGACCGAGGCCCGGGGGCCCAGGCTGTCTCTCAGGGAGAAAGCCCAGCACTGCCGCCGCTGCACACGAGGTGCGGAGGAGACGGTGCGGCTCATCCAGGAAAATCTGGACAGCTTCTGGGAGATGAAGGACAGCTTGGGCGTCCCCCTCATTGACCGCGCCAGAATGGGGGAAATCTGGAGCACGCAGCGCCGTCACATCCACTGCATCCAGGATCCTCCGTGAGTGGAGCTGTACACCAAGACGGGGCAGGTGACCCGGGGAGGGGTCATACTCCCTGTTTTCAGGTGTGCCAGAGGCTCCACTTCCCTGGAGTCCTTTCACCTCCACCTGTGCCGGTTCATTCCAGGTAAGCATTTTCATTTTGTAGCTGGAGGAGATAAAGGGAAGAGCAAACAGCTGGGTGTCTAGAACTTATTTACTATTCACTATGCCACCTTATTGAGATGCACTATTTATGTTGTTTTTATTGGATTTTTATTTGCACTCTAAATAGACTTTGATTGATTGTTTGATTTCCTCTCCACTCTTGTTCAAGGCACTTCTACCAGTGCCCTCCACTTCCAGGTCTTCCTGCTGGAGGGCCTGGCCAGGTGGAATGAGAACCGTGCCAGGGCAGCAGTGGAGGGTGGCAACCGGACGGCAGCGCGCTGCTACAGTGCCGGGCTCCAGCACAACTTCAACCTGCTGACCCAGGAACTCCTGGCTGAGACGCTGGTTGAAACCTATGCTGTGCCCAGGAAGTACACTGGTGAGTTATCAGGGCGAGTCCATTTTATTGAAGCGGTCCCACAGCCTGTCACCTGGTAAACTGATGTAATGGTCTGTCTGTCTGTCTCTGTGTGCGTGTTTTCCAGGGGAGCTGATCGGGTTGCAGTACCTGTACGAGCAGACAGGCAAACCCCCACTGCCGCAGCACCTGGGCACCGAGGAGAAAGATGGGAAAGATGAGGGCAGCGAGGAGGCTGATGAGGAAGAGGGCGTGTTGGAGAAAGAGGAGGATGAGGGCTTCGAGGAGGACGACCTCAATTTCCTGGACCGCTGTCATGATGTGCCACACCATGTCCTGTTGGGCGGGACAACCACCTCGCCAGCTGCCTCCCCCTCCCACTCCCCCTCCACCTCACACACAGCTGCCTCCGCCTCCCACGCTGCCTCCCCCTCCCACTCCCCCTCCACCTCACACACAGCTGCCTCCCCCTCCCACTCCCCCTCCACCTCACACACAGCTGCCTCCCCCTCCCACTCCCCCTCCACCTCACACACAGCTGCCTCCGCCTCCACCTCCACCTCACACACAGCTGCCTCCCCCTCCCCCTCCACCTCACACACAGCTGCCTCCCCCTCCACCTCACACACAGCTGCCTCCGCCTCCCACGCTGCCTCCCCCTCCACCTCACACACAGCTGCCTCCGTCTCCGCGTCCACCTCCGGCTCACAGCCAGCTCCATCCCAAGAGGATGATGAGGTAAGCTGTTACTATATTGCCTTTAGTCACTGTGATCATGTGTTTGTGAATTTTATTGTCTCTGTTTTTCTCAGAGGCACTTTAAACTGCCTCTGATAAACTTGACTTGTGTTCATGACATTTCTTAGGACGCGATCGGACCGGATGGTCATGGTGGCTACCAGCACGTGTGCAGGCTGGCCCGCGCCCTGGTGGAGCTGCGTCACGATGCCTTTGTGACACAGCGTCAGGCGGGGGAGATTGTCGCCCTCTGGCAGAAACTGTCAGAGAGGGACAAGGCTCCCATCTCCCTCCCTGCGCGTCACCAGGACAGGCTGGACAAGGGACGCTTTAAGTCCAGAGTGCGGACCACACACACCCCAGGGGTCGACAGTGTGAACCGGTAAGCGTTGCCAACATGTGAATGTGGGTTTTAAACCTGTTTTTTTGGGGGGGGAAGATATCCATTCAACACAAATGTGTTTTGTGTTTGTTTACTCTGCTCTGTCTAACTCTTAACATGCTGCGTCTGTGTGCAGTGTTGTCTTAGGGTGTGGCTCAGGAGCGGCAGCGTCTCCTGATGACAGCCGCCTGATGGAGGCTGTCTTCAGGGAGCTGTGTCGCCTCCATCCTGCGGGGCAGAAGATAGCGGGCGCCCAGGTCAACCGCTTTGGTGTCGTCCAGAGGGACTACACGCAGATCAGGCACAATGTCTGCAGTTGCAAGGCCCTCCAGGACAACACCTCCATACAGCTGATGGAGGTCAACCGGCGCACCCTTGGGCTTTGGTAAGACCTCATTTCACTTGTCACGCTGTGACTGACCGAATGGATGTCTGTCAGGATTTTTCGGAAGTAGTAATTGTTTCTTTTGTTTTAATTTTTCATCAGGAACTCGAGGCTCACCAAGACCGAGGCGGTGCAGACCCTCACCGTGGCCGTGCCGAAACCCAGCACCTCCGAGGCCGCCGGAGAGCCCCTCCCACCCCCGAAGGTTCTGCTAAAGCAGCCGGTAAAGCCTGACCAGCCTCTGGACTTCCACCTCTCGCGGGACACCTCTGGTCTGGCGGTCAGCAGTAGAGGGCCCCTGGCACCGGCGATGTATGAGCTGGCCATGTTTGAGGTGCCCTCCTCCAGCGCCTCAGCTGCCCCGACTGCTGGTGCTCCACCTGTGCCGGACCCTGCTCCTACCGCAGCCGCCCCCTCTGTGCCACGTACCACCGCGTGGTGGAGAAAGCAGCAGGAGGCCGAGGCGCTGGAGAGGCAATATGCACAGCACGCCGATGACTGGATGACCCAGAGTCAACCTGCGGCGAAGAAGACGCCAGTGGTGCAGAAGTGCCGCAAGTGCCGGCAGCCAAGAACACTCCAATATGGGCACAGCTTCTTCATGGGCGAGCACTTCTGCTCCACTGCTGCAGGCGGCCTCTCAGTCGACAACTGGAAGGCAGAGAAAAGGAGGAAGCTGGAGGAGGAAAAGAGGTCAGTTTAGTGGTCTATTTAATGTTTTTCTCTGTCTAGTGTGTTTAATTGTACTGTTATATGTTATTTTCACTCAGTTGTATATCTGTTGACCTTATTAGTTTGTGTTGTTTATGATCAGTGTGTCTGATAAGATTTTCTTTTTTGTCTTCTAATATACTTAGCGCACGGTGAGCTGTATAGGAGGAGCCCGGCCGGGTGACAACCCACAGAGCCCACAGACTACATGCCAGAGCCTCCATCCCCTGGTCCCCACAGTAGTTCTGGACATTTATATGTACACATATATTTTTGAATCTTTTTATTATATGTTCATGACATTCACTCTGTTCTGTTCTGTGAAGTGTATTGAAATTGATTGAAACACGGGCTCAACTGTTCAAGTGTCTGAGGATGTCTTTGATCACCCTGGGAAAGCTGCCCCAAGGTGTTAAGTGGGGGGGGGGGGGGGGGGGGGGGGGGCTGTTCAGGATGTTACAGGAGTCAGGCAGACTGTGTGTGTTTGATCGATCAGTGGGGGGGGGGGAAGTAGAAGATAGAAGCATGGCAGGGGTGGGGATGGCTTGATGTATTTACACTGGATGATGTGTGATTGGCTGACTAGAGAGGAGATTTCCCCACCCTGTGGGCTTATATACACAGAGAAAGGGGGAACTTCTGAAAACTTGTCTCCCACTACCATGGACAAGACCTCCAGCTCCTCGCTCTCCAGCTCCTGCGGCTCCTACATGGATCCATCCTGTTTGCCGTCTCCCAGCAGCTCTCCCTCTCCAGTTCCTGTGGCCTCGGGGGGCTCAAATGCCCCATCCACCTCGACTGGACCCTGCAGAAAGACGGACAGGCAAAATGACCCTTTGGAGGAGAAAAAAACAACGCTCCGAGGACAGCGCCCTTCTGGAGCAGGGGGACACGCAGTCCAGGTGCTGGGGCATCCCTGGCCAGGTCTGTGACGTGTGCGGTCAACCCAGACACTGGCAGACCGGTCATGCCTTCTACAAGGGCAAATTTTTCTGCTCAATAGAGCAAGGAGGGATGGCCGTGGCACAGTGGGTTGGACAACAGCGCACGCCGGAGGACCAGGTGATGCCCAGGACCACTTAAAAATAAAAATAAGCGTCAAACCAAACCCCACAAAATGCACATTTGTCAGCTCTGTGGTCAGCCAAAGCAGGCGGCCTATGGCCACAGCCAGCATGCTGGCGAGCACCACTGCGTGCAGCATAGCTGCAAATCCGCAGAGCTGTGGCTGGCAGAGAGGAGATGAAAGACATTTTGGCCACAGCCTGGCAGAGAGGAGATCTAAAAGACATTTTGATTCAAAGTGTGGTTTGAAGTGTGTGTGTGTGTGTGTATTAGTGTGTTTTTGGCTTTTGCCTTTATTTGGTTGATTTTCTGGTTAAAAAATAAAGACTGTTTACCGGTATATCCTCTGTCCTGTCTTTCATGATGACTCAGTCAGTTATTCCATTGTAGCACTACATTGACATTGAAGTGAATATATGAACATTATAGGCTATTAGATATTTTATATTTGATTTTATTATATATTAGATTAGATTATTTTATTTATAGGCTATTACATATTATACATGTAGTACAGTAGTAGTAGGCGATAGTGATACTACATTGACATTGAAGTGAATATATGAACATTATAGGCTATTAGATATTTTATATTTGATTTTATTATATATTAGATTAGATTATTTTATTTATAGGCTATTACATATTATACATGTAGTACAGTAGTAGTAGGCGATAGTGATACTACATTGACATTGAAGTGAATATATGAACATTATAGGCTATTAGATTATAGGCTTTTGAGTAGTAGGCGATAACGTTTGTATTGTAATGCATTGTAATACTACATTGACATTGAAGTGAATATATGAACATTATAGGCTATTATATTATAGGCTTTTGAGTAGTAGGCGATAACGTTTGTATTGTAATGCATTGTAATACTACATTGACATTGAAGTGAATATATGAACATTATAGGCTATTATACTTGTTGCCTGGCAACAGCTGACAACGCAGCACCGCTCTGAGTGGCTCGTCTGTCTGCGGTGCTGAGTGGCTCGCACGTCTGTCTGTCATAACTCTCATAACTCTCGTCGCCCTGCCTCTTAAAGGTGTCGGTCGTCGCCGTTCGGTAAATTGGGACGTTACGGCCGAGTAACGGGCCGATTTCGGGCGAGCGTTTTGGTACCGGGAGAGTCCGCGACGAGACCGGCCGCGGGACCGGTCGGGGCGTCGCGGCTCGGGTGGGCTGCGGCCCCCGCCGGGGGTCCCCGGAGACGAGTAAAACGGACACCGTCTTCAATCCCTACACTACAGGATTCCAATCTACTCTCCCCTTTGTGCCAGTCTTGTTCCACCCCACCTTTGGGAGAAAGGTGGGGTTTCCCTCTTTCACTCCCGCGCCATTGGCTTGTGCCACCGGCGTCCCTTCCTCTCATTGGTCCTGGGCTGCCTGCTATTGTCCCTTCCTCTCATTGGTCCTGGGCTGCTCCCCCCCCAGTCTCCCCACCCACCCTCAACAAAGTCTTTCAAAGCCGCCATTTTTCTGCCGTCGAAAGTCACACAGTAACAGTCACAGTTGGATTGTATTATTTCGCCAGAACAGAGAATTTCTCCGCGCTAAGAGGTAAGAGCTGGATTTTATATCTAATTATGCGATAAAAGCGAGTCTTGTTGAGAGGAAAAACGTAACGTAACGTTATTTGCAGGGCGAAACTCTGTTCGCCAAACTCCATTCAAATACATGCCGTTTTCGCCGAGCCTCAAAAGGGCGAGGACAGGCCGGGGTTTGTAATAGTTATTGTATGTGAATTAAATGTATGCCGAATTGATTGGTGTTGCCGTGCAATCCATTTAATATGCTTAAAATAACCCAACTATGCCGCTGCTGCGTTAAGGCCGCCGCTTTGCTGTGTGGAGAATTTAACGTTAACCGACTGTATCGTGTTGACTTGCTGATAACGTTACTGTAAACATCTGTCAAGTCATCAAACTGTTGAATTACATATTTCTAGCTGTGCTGTCTGTAACTCTGCCTAATGGTCGTTGCTGCGTGTGTAGCTTTGAAAGTGACATGTGTCATGTTGTTGACATGCATAGCATTGCATTGCAGAATGTAAAATTGATAACACTCGTTGCTGCCTGTACAGCTTTGAAAGTGACATGTCTAGCTTGCATGCATAGCTTACTCTCAAACCTAGGAAAATTGGCATAAATGCATCTTTCTAGCTGGCCTGTGTGCAGCATTGCATTGCAGAATGTAAAATTGATAACACTGTAAGCTTTGAATTGAATGAATATGCTTATCTTTGCTCTAATCTCTTTGGTAGTATATTTTGTTTTATTTGATCTGTCATGTCGTGAAGACTAACTAATAAATAGTAGGGATGGGCATTTCTAGCAAAAACACTATTCGAAATTCGCTGGCCAAATTCGAATTTAATTCGAATTTCGAAAATAAATAAAAAAATGTAAAAAAAAAAAAAAAAAAAAAATTTTTTTTTTTTTTTTTTACATTTTTAATTTTTTTTACATTGACATTTTCGAAAATAAAAAACAGTTTTGACAATCATGAGTGGTTGTGGTTCATTAAATATTTAGTAGGCTCAGGTCTGAGTGCCAAAGGGGTGCCAAAGTCACCCCCTCTCCCTCTTCATGGGATTTCATCCGCCATTCATTTTTCCATAAACCTTGCTTAAAATGCTTATAGCGATTTGACTATACCGGTACTTAGAATCAGGGGAGACAATGCAACATTTCACTCAAAAAAAAAAAAAAAAAAAATTTTTTTTTTTTTTTTTTTTTCCGAATTTCGAATTTCAATAATAAAAGTCGACCTTGATAATAACAACGATTATTCGAAAATTCGAAATTCGATGCCCATCCCTAATAAATAGTCCTTCTCAAACTACTTTCTACAGGATGCTACCTTGGTCAATCAAAATGTCTTAGCTGTCATTGATTGTGTTGCATAGTTCTACTGTTGACAAAATGTGATATTGTAAGTCGCTTTGGACAGAAGCGTCTGCTAAATGTCATAATGTTAATGTAAATGTAATGTAACTAGCTCAAAATCTGTGCTGTCATTTTGCAGAATGGATTACCGTGTCGGTGAGGGCTGGTGGGTTTTGGTCCACACAGCCAGGAGACCTACGCCGGGCTCTATGAGTCCACCAGCCCTGGGCTCCCAGGGTAAGTGTTGTAATGGATTGTGTGTGTACAATTGTGTGTGTGTGATGCTGTGTGAATCACTGCTCTGATGTTTTGTGCTCATAGCTATGTGAGCCGGGTGAGGAGAGAGCGTGTGTGTGCGCCAGGGTCAGCCATGCACATGCTCCAGTGC
>NW_028152079.1:96340-218340 GCF_964638095.1 Poromitra crassiceps
AAACTACTTTCTACAGGATGCTACCTTAGTCAATCAAAATGTCTTAGCTGTCATTGATTGTGTTGCATAGTTCTACTGTTGACAAAATGTGATATTGTAAGTCGCTTTGGACAGAAGCGTCTGCTAAATGTCTTAATGTTAATGTAAATGTAATGTAACTAGCTCAAAATCTGTGCTGTCATTTTGCAGAATGGATTACCGTGTCGGTGAGGGCTGGTGGGTTTTGGTCCACACAGCCAGGAGACCTACGCCGGGCTCTATGAGTCCACCAGCCCTGGGCTCCCAGGGTAAGTGTTGTAATGGATTGTGTGTGTACAATTGTGTGTGTGTGATGCTGTGTGAATCACTGCTCTGATGTTTTGTGCTCATAGCTATGTGAGCCGGGTGAGGAGATAGCGTGTGTGTGTGCCAGGGTCAGCCATGCACATGCTCCAGTGCTACGTGCACGGCCGGGACCAGGAGAAGAGGGCGGCCGCTCCCCCCCCCCCGGAAAGCCCGGGCCCCTCCACCCTCCAGTAAGCGTCCTGTTCTTTACATGGTAACCTTTCATGACCTGGGTTACACACAACCAACAGCTTGTGAGGGGTTCTCCTGTAATTCTGTTTCTTCTTCTGTGTGTGTGTGTGTGTGTGTGTGTGTGTGTGTGTGTGTGAGAGAGAGAGAGAACAAGCTAAAAAGTTATATTGGACTATTAAGATTATCCTGTATCTGGATTAGACTGCAATTATCTTTAATACTCAACCAAACCTCTTTTCAAATAGCTTTATCTGCCATTTAAATGGATCCAAAGTCAGATTATATTCCAATCTATATGTCAATCAAATGTAGGTCACTTTAAACAATATACCGTACAAACACTAGATTTAATGGGTCGCCTGTAGCCTGAAAAACCGTCACTGGTGTTGGACTCCTGGTTCCGGGACGCGGTTCAATTCCGTGCAGTGACCACTTCTGACGGCTTGCCGGCGACTCAAATTCATTTTTGCATTTCAAATTGCATGGATTTTTAAGCGGTTCAACAGGGAAACATTTAGGCCACATTACCTAGCCCGTCACACACAAACAAACCAATGAGTGAGGATAGGCGAAAGACAGCATAAAACAGCACTGAGCTCTTTCCATCTATGATGACTAACTGTTCAAAATAGTGTTTCCACTAGATAAGTGAGTGAATGTCCACACAGAGAATTATCTTTGGGTGAGGTTCCCGTTTATTATAAACACCAAATTGAAACTATATACAATATTTACTGTTGCACTGGTCATATCAAAGCGCAATGTCTATACATACGTGTTAAGTATGTTGGATAACAGATTCAATAGTAGCTAGCTCGCAGAGCACAATAACGCACGTCCACACACTGTATTTGGCTGGGCAGGAAGAGGAAGTTTATTTCGCACATGCGCAGTAGTAACTTGAGCAGTAACGTCACATACATACGGGATCCACGCAGGGACCAAATAGCTTCGTATAGCGCAGTGATAAACAGTGGCTGTATAAGTGAGACTGTACATTAGCACATACACTTCTGTGTATTATGTTCAACATTTACATTGAGTGCAGCAGTTTGCATCATTGAAGCCATATCAATGATGGACACCAGTGCGCCAGCAGAGAGGCAACAATGCCTTTTGAGGGCTTCAAAGGAGGCCAAGGTCAAAGGTCAGTCTGTGGGCCAACAGGACCACATACTGCTGGATCCGAAGACTGCCTTCGGGGAAGGTAACAGCTTGGCATTGCATTCATACTTCAACAATGACAACCTAATGTGGTGCACTAGAGCTTTAGCTTGTTTGTTCACTGAGGTCATAAAATGTTTTGTCTTTAGCAAAAAGGCGCTGTGGGCTGGAGAGGCCTACTGAGGCCCAATACCTCGGGAAGCTGGTCCTGCCGTTTGGTCGCTTCGTCGGCAAGACTTTTAAATGGCTAGTGGAGAACGACGTCAAATAGTAAGCTCTCCCTCTCCAGTTCCTCTGGCCTCGGGGGGCTCAAATGCCCCATCCACCTCGACTGGAACCTGCAGAAAGACAGGGACAGGCAGAATGACCCTTTGGAGGAGAAAAAAACAACGCTCCGAGGACAGCGCCCTTCTGGAGCAGGGGGACACGCAGCCCACGTCCAGGTGCTGGGGCATCCCTGGCCAGGTCTGTGACGTGTGCGGTGAACCCAGACACTGGCAGACCGGTCAAGTTCAAGTTCAAGTAGTTTATTGTCATATGTATAATACAATGTATAATACAATGAAATTCTTTATGCTCTGAGCACCCTCAGCCTTACATACACAAGGACATGGTCACAAAGACCGACAGAAAAAGGGTGTAGACCTACATAACTATGTAGGCTACACGTGATACAGACCTGTCTGTAGACATAACACAAACCACGATACAAGTACAATACAATAATGGTGCACAACAAAGTGACAGTGCGTTGCAGTGTGTGTGAGTCAACTGTTCAGCAGCCTGACTGCCTGGGGGAAAAAGCTGTTACTGAGACGGGTGGTGTGTGATTTGATGCTCCGGTAGCGTTTTTTGGAAGGGAGGAGTGAGAACAGGTTATGAGCGGGGTGGCTGGTGTCTTTGATAATGTTTTTGGCTTTCATTTTACAGCGAGTGGTGAAGATGTTATGGAGGTTTGGTAGATCTCTGTGCCAATGATTTTAGCTGCTGTCTTCACAGTCCTCTGCAGCAGTCTGCAGTCCTGGGCGGTCAGGTTGCCGTACCACACTGTGATACACCCTGTCAGAACACTTTCTATGGTACAGCGATAGAAATTCACTCATGCCTTCTACAAGGTCATGCCTTCTACAAGGGGCAAATTTTTCTGCTCAATAGAGCAAGGAGGGATGGCCGTGGCAGTGATACTACATTGACATTGAAGTGAATATATGAACATTATAGGCTATTATATTATAGGCTTTTGAGTAGTAGGCCATAACGTTTGTATTGTAATGCATTGTAATACTACATTGACATTGAAGTGAATATATGAACATTATAGGCTATTATACTTGTTGCCTGGCAACAGCTGACAACGCAGCACCGCTCTGAGTGGCTCGTCTGTCTGCGGTGCTGAGTGGCTCGCACGTCTGTCTGTCATAACTCTCGTCACCCTGCCTCTTAAAGCTGTCGGTCGTCACCGTTCCGGTAAATTGGGACGTTACGGCCGTGTAACGGCCCGGTTTCGGGCGAGCGTTTTCGTACCGGGAGAGTCCGCGATGAGACCGGCCACGGGACCCGGTCGGGGCGTCGCGGCTCGGGTGGGCTGCGACCCCCGCCGGGGGTCCCCGGAGACGTGTGAGCGCTGCGCGCTCGCACGTCTCCGGCAAGTAAAACGGACACCGTCCTTGCGCATAAACAGGTCTAATCTTCTCTCATTCACTTCCAGTCTTTCTCTCTGTCTACCTCTCTCTCTCACACACACATCTTCTCCTTCCCTTATAGGTTCCTTACCTGCTGTCTGGCTGATGTCTTCTCCTTCCTTATAGGTTTCTCCCTCCTAATAGGTTCCTTGCCTGCCGTCTGGCTGTCTTCTCCTTCCCTTATTGGTTAGGGTTATATATTACACACGCACGCACACACACACACACACACACACACACACACACACACACACACACACACACACACACACACACACACACACACCCAGTGATGAGAGTGAGAGAGTGCATCACTGCCCTCCTCTGGCCACGCGAAGAACTGCAACAATCCATAAAGAGTTCTAATCCTCTCATTCACTATAAGTCTATCTCTCACAGACACATACACACCTACACACACACAAACCTACACACACACACACACACGCGCACGCACATGCACACACACACACACACACACACACACACACGCACACACACACACACACACACACGCACGCACACATTCTTCTTCCCTTATAATATACCGTACAAACACTAGATTTAATGGGTCGCCTGTAGCCTGAAAAACCGTCACTGGTGTTGGACTCCTGGTTCCGGGACGCGGTTCAATTCCGTGCAGTGACCACTTCTGACGGCTTGCCGGCGACTCAAATTCATTTTTGCATTTCAAATTGCATCGATTTTTAAGCGGTTCAATAGGGAAACATTTAGGCCACATTACCTAGCCCGTCACACACAAACAAACCAATGAGTGAGGATAGGCGAAAGACAGCATAAAACAGCACTGAGCTCTTTCCATCTATGATGACTAACTGTTCAAAATAGTGTTTCCACTAGATAAGTGAGTGAATGTCCACACAGAGGATTATCTTTGGGTGAGGTTCCCGTTTATTATAAACACCAAATTGAAACTATATACAATATTTACTGTTGCACTGGTCATATCAAAGCGCAATGTCTATACATACGTGTTAAGTATGTTGGATAACAGATTCAATAGTAGCTAGCTCGCAGAGCACAATAACGCACGTCCACACACTGTATTTGGCTGGGCAGGAAGAGGAAGTTTATTTCGCACATGCGCAGTAGTAACTTGAGCAGTAACGTCACATACATACGGGATCCACGCAGGGACCAAATAGCTTCGTATAGCGCAGTGATAAACAGTGGCTGTATAAGTGAGACTGTACATTAGCACATACACTTCTGTGTATTATGTTCAACATTTACATTGAGTGCAGCAGTTTGCATCATTGAAGCCATATCAATGATGGACACCAGTGCGCCAGCAGAGAGGCAACAATGCCTTTTGAGGGCTTCAAAGGAGGCCAAGGTCAAAGGTCAGTCTGTGGGCCAACAGGACCACAGACTGCTGGATCCGAAGACTGCCTTCGAGGAAGGTAACAGCTTGGCATTGCATTCATACTTCAACAATGACAACCTAATGTGGTGCACTAGAGCTTTAGCTTGTTTGTTCACTGAGGTCATAAAATGTTTTGTCTTTAGCAAAAAGGCGCTGAGGGCTGGAGAGGCCTACTGAGGCCCAATACCTCGGGAAGCTGGTCCTGCCGTTTGGCCGCTTCGTCGGCAAGACTTTTAAATGGCTAGTGGAGAACGACGTCAAATAGTAAGCTCTCCCTCTCCAGTTCCTCTGGCCTCGGGGGGCTCAAATGCCCCATCCACCTCGACTGGAACCTGCAGAAAGACAGGGACAGGCAGAATGACCCTTTGGAGGAGAAAAAAACAACGCTCCGAGGACAGCGCCCTTCTGGAGCAGGGGGACACGCAGCCCACGTCCAGGTGCTGGGGCATCCCTGGCCAGGTCTGTGACGTGTGCGGTGAACCCAGACACTGGCAGACCGGTCAAGTTCAAGTTCAAGTAGTTTATTGTCATATGTATAATACAATGAAATTCTTTATGCTCTGAGCACCCTCAGCCTTACATACACAAGGACATGGTCACAAAGACCGACAGAAAAAGGGTGTAGACCTACATAACTATGTAGGCTACACGTGATACAGACCTGTCTGTAGACATAACACAAACCACGATACAAGTACAATACAATAATGGTGCACAACAAAGTGACAGTGCGTTGCAGTGTGTGTGAGTCAACTGTTCAGCAGCCTGACTGCCTGGGGGAAAAAGCTGTTACTGAGACGGGTGGTGTGTGATTTGATGCTCCGGTAGCGTTTTTTGGAAGGGAGGAGTGAGAACAGGTTATGAGCGGGGTGGCTGGTGTCTTTGATAATGTTTTTGGCTTTCATTTTACAGCGAGTGGTGAAGATGTTATGGAGGTTTGGTAGATCTCTGTGCCAATGATTTTAGCTGCTGTCTTCACAGTCCTCTGCAGCAGTCTGCAGTCCTGGGCGGTCAGGTTGCCGTACCACACTGTGATACACCCTGTCAGAACACTTTCTATGGTACAGCGATAGAAATTCACTCATGCCTTCTACAAGGTCATGCCTTCTACAAGGGGCAAATTTTTCTGCTCAATAGAGCAAGGAGGGATGGCCGTGGCAGTGATACTACATTGACATTGAAGTGAATATATGAACATTATAGGCTATTATATTATAGGCTTTTGAGTAGTAGGCCATAACGTTTGTATTGTAATGCATTGTAATACTACATTGACATTGAAGTGAATATATGAACATTATAGGCTATTATACTTGTTGCCTGGCAACAGCTGACAACGCAGCACCGCTCTGAGTGGCTCGTCTGTCTGCGGTGCTGAGTGGCTCGCACGTCTGTCTGTCATAACTCTCGTCACCCTGCCTCTTAAAGCTGTCGGTCGTCACCGTTCCGGTAAATTGGGACGTTACGGCCGTGTAACGGCCCGGTTTCGGGCGAGCGTTTTCGTACCGGGAGAGTCCGCGATGAGACCGGCCACGGGACCCGGTCGGGGCGTCGCGGCTCGGGTGGGCTGCGACCCCCGCCGGGGGTCCCCGGAGACGTGTGAGCGCTGCGCGCTCGCACGTCTCCGGCAAGTAAAACGGACACCGTCCTTGCGCATAAACAGGTCTAATCTTCTCTCATTCACTTCCAGTCTTTCTCTCTGTCTACCTCTCTCTCTCACACACACATCTTCTCCTTCCCTTATAGGTTCCTTACCTGCTGTCTGGCTGATGTCTTCTCCTTCCTTATAGGTTTCTCCCTCCTAATAGGTTCCTTGCCTGCCGTCTGGCTGTCTTCTCCTTCCCTTATTGGTTAGGGTTATATATTACACACGCACGCAAACACACACACACACACACACACACACACACACACACACACACACACACACACACACACACCCAGTGATGAGAGTGAGAGAGTGCATCACTGCCCTCCTCTGGCCACGCGAAGAACTGCAACAATCCATAAAGAGTTCTAATCCTCTCATTCACTATAAGTCTATCTCTCACAGACACATACACACCTACACACACACAAACCTACACACACACACACACACGCGCACGCACATGCACACACACACACACACACACACACACACACGCACACACACACACACACACACACGCACGCACACATTCTTCTTCCCTTATAATATACCGTACAAACACTAGATTTAATGGGTCGCCTGTAGCCTGAAAAACCGTCACTGGTGTTGGACTCCTGGTTCCGGGACGCGGTTCAATTCCGTGCAGTGACCACTTCTGACGGCTTGCCGGCGACTCAAATTCATTTTTGCATTTCAAATTGCATCGATTTTTAAGCGGTTCAATAGGGAAACATTTAGGCCACATTACCTAGCCCGTCACACACAAACAAACCAATGAGTGAGGATAGGCGAAAGACAGCATAAAACAGCACTGAGCTCTTTCCATCTATGATGACTAACTGTTCAAAATAGTGTTTCCACTAGATAAGTGAGTGAATGTCCACACAGAGGATTATCTTTGGGTGAGGTTCCCGTTTATTATAAACACCAAATTGAAACTATATACAATATTTACTGTTGCACTGGTCATATCAAAGCGCAATGTCTATACATACGTGTTAAGTATGTTGGATAACAGATTCAATAGTAGCTAGCTCGCAGAGCACAATAACGCACGTCCACACACTGTATTTGGCTGGGCAGGAAGAGGAAGTTTATTTCGCACATGCGCAGTAGTAACTTGAGCAGTAACGTCACATACATACGGGATCCACGCAGGGACCAAATAGCTTCGTATAGCGCAGTGATAAACAGTGGCTGTATAAGTGAGACTGTACATTAGCACATACACTTCTGTGTATTATGTTCAACATTTACATTGAGTGCAGCAGTTTGCATCATTGAAGCCATATCAATGATGGACACCAGTGCGCCAGCAGAGAGGCAACAATGCCTTTTGAGGGCTTCAAAGGAGGCCAAGGTCAAAGGTCAGTCTGTGGGCCAACAGGACCACAGACTGCTGGATCCGAAGACTGCCTTCGAGGAAGGTAACAGCTTGGCATTGCATTCATACTTCAACAATGACAACCTAATGTGGTGCACTAGAGCTTTAGCTTGTTTGTTCACTGAGGTCATAAAATGTTTTGTCTTTAGCAAAAAGGCGCTGAGGGCTGGAGAGGCCTACTGAGGCCCAATACCTCGGGAAGCTGGTCCTGCCGTTTGGCCGCTTCGTCGGCAAGACTTTTAAATGGCTAGTGGAGAACGACGTCAAATAGTAAGCTCTCCCTCTCCAGTTCCTCTGGCCTCGGGGGGCTCAAATGCCCCATCCACCTCGACTGGAACCTGCAGAAAGACAGGGACAGGCAGAATGACCCTTTGGAGGAGAAAAAAACAACGCTCCGAGGACAGCGCCCTTCTGGAGCAGGGGGACACGCAGCCCACGTCCAGGTGCTGGGGCATCCCTGGCCAGGTCTGTGACGTGTGCGGTGAACCCAGACACTGGCAGACCGGTCAAGTTCAAGTTCAAGTAGTTTATTGTCATATGTATAATACAATGAAATTCTTTATGCTCTGAGCACCCTCAGCCTTACATACACAAGGACATGGTCACAAAGACCGACAGAAAAAGGGTGTAGACCTACATAACTATGTAGGCTACACGTGATACAGACCTGTCTGTAGACATAACACAAACCACGATACAAGTACAATACAATAATGGTGCACAACAAAGTGACAGTGCGTTGCAGTGTGTGTGAGTCAACTGTTCAGCAGCCTGACTGCCTGGGGGAAAAAGCTGTTACTGAGACGGGTGGTGTGTGATTTGATGCTCCGGTAGCGTTTTTTGGAAGGGAGGAGTGAGAACAGGGTATGAGCGGGGTGGCTGGTGTCTTTGATAATGTTTTTGGCTTTCATTTTACAGCGAGTGGTGAAGATGTTATGGAGGTTTGGTAGATCTCTGTGCCAATGATTTTAGCTGCTGTCTTCACAGTCCTCTGCAGCAGTCTGCAGTCCTGGGCGGTCAGGTTGCCGTACCACACTGTGATACACCCTGTCAGAACACTTTCTATGGTACAGCGATAGAAATTCACTCATGCCTTCTACAAGGTCATGCCTTCTACAAGGGGCAAATTTTTCTGCTCAATAGAGCAAGGAGGGATGGCCGTGGCAGTGATACTACATTGACATTGAAGTGAATATATGAACATTATAGGCTATTATATTATAGGCTTTTGAGTAGTAGGCCATAACGTTTGTATTGTAATGCATTGTAATACTACATTGACATTGAAGTGAATATATGAACATTATAGGCTATTATACTTGTTGCCTGGCAACAGCTGACAACGCAGCACCGCTCTGAGTGGCTCGTCTGTCTGCGGTGCTGAGTGGCTCGCACGTCTGTCTGTCATAACTCTCGTCACCCTGCCTCTTAAAGCTGTCGGTCGTCACCGTTCTGGTAAATTGGGACGTTACGGCCGTGTAACGGCCCGGTTTCGGGCGAGCGTTTTCGTACCGGGAGAGTCCGCGATGAGACCGGCCACGGGACCCGGTCGGGGCGTCGCGGCTCGGGTGGGCTGCGACCCCCGCCGGGGGTCCCCGGAGACGTGTGAGCGCTGCGCGCTCGCACGTCTCCGGCAAGTAAAACGGACACCGTCCTTTGCGCATAAACAGGTCTAATCTTCTCTCATTCACTTCCAGTCTTTCTCTCTGTCTACCTCTCTCTCTCACACACACATCTTCTCCTTCCCTTATAGGTTCCTTACCTGCTGTCTGGCTGATGTCTTCTCCTTCCTTATAGGTTTCTCCCTCCTAATAGGTTCCTTGCCTGCCGTCTGGCTGTCTTCTCCTTCCCTTATTGGTTAGGGTTATATATTACACACGCACGCAAACACACACACACACACACACACACACACACACACACACACACACACACACACACACACACACACACACACACACACACACACCCAGTGATGAGAGTGAGAGAGTGCATCACTGCCCTCCTCTGGCCACGCGAAGAACTGCAACAATCCATAAAGAGTTCTAATCCTCTCATTCACTATAAGTCTATCTCTCACAGACACATACACACCTACACACACACAAACCTACACACACACACACACACGCGCACGCACATGCACACACACACACGCACACACACACACACACACACACACGCACGCACACATTCTTCTTCCCTTATAGATTCCATGCCTGCCGTGTGGCTGATGTCTTCTCCTTTCTTATAGGTTCCTTGCCTGCCGTCTGGCTGATGTCTAATCCTCTCATTCACTATAAGTTTATCTCTCACAGACACATACACATCTACATACACACAAACCTACCCACGCACACACACGCACACGCGCACACACACACACGCGCACACACACACCCACTGATGAGAGTGAGAGAGTGTGTCCCTGCCCTCCTCGGGCAACGCGAAGAACTGCAACAATCCATAAACAGCTCTAATCCTCTCATTCACTCCCAGTATCTCTCTCTCTCTCATTGTCACACACACACACACACACACACACACACACACACACACACACACACACACACACACACACACACACACACACACACACACACACACACACACACACACACACACACACACACACACACACACACACACACACACACACACACACACACACATGTGCGCACGCACACACACTGATGAGAGTGAGAGAGTGTGTCACTGCCCTCCTCTGGTCGTGCAAAGAACTGCAACAATCCCTAGAGGATTCCAATCTACTCTCCCCTTTCTTCCACACTTGTTTCACCCCACCTTTGGGAGAAAGGTGGGGTTTCCCTCTTTCACTCCCGCGCCATTGGCTTGTGCCACCGGCAAGGACCCACCTTGCCTATTGTCCCTTCCTCTCATTGGTCCTGGGCTGCTGCAGGCTATTGTCCTCATTGGTCCTGGGCTGCTCCCCCCCCAGTCGCCCCACCCACCCTCAACAAAGAAACAGTCTTTCAGAGCCGCCATTTTTCTGCCGTCGAAAGTCACACAGTAACAGTCACAGTTTGGATTGTATTATTTCGCCAGAACAGAGAATTTATCCGCGCTAAGAGGTAAGAGCTGGATTTTATATCTAATTATGCGATAAAAGCGAGTCTTGTTGAGAGGAAAAACGTAACGTAACGTTATTTGCAGGGCGAAACTCTGATCGCCAAACTCCATTCAAATAGATGCCGTTTTCGCCGAGCCTCAAAAGGGCGAGGACAGCCCGGGGTTTATGTTGTAATAGTTATTGTATGTGAATTAAATGTATGCCGAATTGATTGGTGTTGCCGTGCAATCCATTTAATATGCTTAAAATAACCCAACTATGCTGCTGCTGCGTTAAGGCCGCCGCTTTGCTGTGTGGAGAATTTAACGTTAACCGACTGTATCGTGTTGACTTGCTGATAACGTTACTGTAAACATCTGTCAAGTCATCAAACTGTTGAATTACATATTTCTAGCTGTGCTGTCTGTAACTCTGCCTAATGGTCGTTGCTGCGTGTGCAGCTTTGAAAGTGACGTGTCATGTTGACATGCATAGCTTACTCTCAAACCTAGGAAAATTGGCATAAATGCATCTTTATAGCTGGCCTGTGTGCAGCATTGCATTGCAGAATGTAAAATTGATAACACTGTAAGCTTTGAATTGAATGAATATGCTTATCTTTGCTCTAATCTTTTTGGTAGTATATTTTGTTTTATTTGATCTGTCATGTCGTGAAGACTAACTAATAAATAGTCCTTCTCAAACTACTTTCTACAGGATGCTACCTTAGTCAATCAAAATGTCTTAGCTGTCATTGATTGTGTTGCATAGTTCTACTGTTGACAAAATGTGATATTGTAAGTCGCTTTGGACAGAAGCGTCTGCTAAATGTCTTAATGTTAATGTAAATGTAATGTAACTAGCTCAAAATCTGTGCTGTCATTTTGCAGAATGGATTACCGTGTCGGTGAGGGCTGGTGGGTTTTGGTCCACACAGCCAGGAGACCTACGCCGGGCTCTATGAGTCCACCAGCCCTGGGCTCCCAGGGTAAGTGTTGTAATGGATTGTGTGTGTACAATTGTGTGTGTGTGATGCTGTGTGAATCACTGCTCTGATGTTTTGTGCTCATAGCTATGTGAGCCGGGTGAGGAGAGAGCGTGTGTGTGTGCCAGGGTCAGCCATGCACATGCTCCAGTGCTACGTGCACGGCCGGGACCAGGAGAAGAGGGCGGCCGCTCCCCCCCCCCGGAAAGCCCGGGCCCCTCCACCCTCCAGTAAGCGTCCTGTTCTTTACATGGTAACCTTTCATGACCTGGGTTACACACAACCAACAGCTTGTGAGGGGTTCTCCTGTAATTCTGTTTCTTCTTCTGTGTGTGTGTGTGTGTGTGTGTGTGTGTGTGTGTGTGAGAGAGAGAGAGAACAAGCTAAAAAGTTATATTGGACTATTAAGATTATCCTGTATCTGGATTAGATAACCTCTTTTCAAAGAGCTTTATCTGCCATTTAAATGGATCCAAAGTCAGATTATATTCCAATCTATATGTCAATCAAATGTAGGTCACTTTAAACAATATACCGTACAAACACTAGATTTAATGGGTCGCCTGTAGCCTGAAAAACCGTCACTGGTGTTGGACTCCTGGTTCCGGGACGCGGTTCAATTCCGTGCAGTGACCACTTCTGACGGCTTGCCGGCGACTCAAATTCATTTTTGCATTTCAAATTGCATCGATTTTTAAGCGGTTCAATAGGGAAACATTTAGGCCACATTACCTAGCCCGTCACACACAAACAAACCAATGAGTGAGGATAGGCGAAAGACAGCATAAAACAGCACTGAGCTCTTTCCATCTATGATGACTAACTGTTCAAAATAGTGTTTCCACTAGATAAGTGAGTGAATGTCCACACAGAGGATTATCTTTGGGTGAGGTTCCCGTTTATTATAAACACCAAATTGAAACTATATACAATATTTACTGTTGCACTGGTCATATCAAAGCGCAATGTCTATACATACGTGTTAAGTATGTTGGATAACAGATTCAATAGTAGCTAGCTCGCAGAGCACAATAACGCACGTCCACACACTGTATTTGGCTGGGCAGGAAGAGGAAGTTTATTTCGCACATGCGCAGTAGTAACTTGAGCAGTAACGTCACATACATACGGGATCCACGCAGGGACCAAATAGCTTCGTATAGCGCAGTGATAAACAGTGGCTGTATAAGTGAGACTGTACATTAGCACATACACTTCTGTGTATTATGTTCAACATTTACATTGAGTGCAGCAGTTTGCATCATTGAAGCCATATCAATGATGGACACCAGTGCGCCAGCAGAGAGGCAACAATGCCTTTTGAGGGCTTCAAAGGAGGCCAAGGTCAAAGGTCAGTCTGTGGGCCAACAGGACCACATACTGCTGGATCCGAAGACTGCCTTCGAGGAAGGTAACAGCTTGGCATTGCATTCATACTTCAACAATGACAACCTAATGTGGTGCACTAGAGCTTTAGCTTGTTTGTTCACTGAGGTCATAAAATGTTTTGTCTTTAGCAAAAAGGCGCTGTGGGCTGGAGAGGCCTACTGAGGCCCAATACCTCGGGAAGCTGGTCCTGCCGTTTGGCCGCTTCGTCGGCAAGACTTTTAAATGGCTAGTGGAGAACGACGTCAAATAGTAAGCTCTCCCTCTCCAGTTCCTCTGGCCTCGGGGGGCTCAAATGCCCCATCCACCTCGACTGGAACCTGCAGAAAGACAGGGACAGGCAGAATGACCCTTTGGAGGAGAAAAAAACAACGCTCCGAGGACAGCGCCCTTCTGGAGCAGGGGGACACGCAGCCCACGTCCAGGTGCTGGGGCATCCCTGGCCAGGTCTGTGACGTGTGCGGTGAACCCAGACACTGGCAGACCGGTCAAGTTCAAGTTCAAGTAGTTTATTGTCATATGTATAATACAATGTATAATACAATGAAATTCTTTATGCTCTGAGCACCCTCAGCCTTACATACACAAGGACATGGTCACAAAGACCGACAGAAAAAGGTGTAGACCTACATAACTATGTAGGCTACACGTGATACAGACCTGTCTGTAGACATAACACAAACCACGATACAAGTACAATACAATAATGGTGCACAACAAAGTGACAGTGCGTTGCAGTGTGTGTGAGTCAACTGTTCAGCAGCCTGACTGCCTGGGGGAAAAAGCTGTTACTGAGACGGGTGGTGTGTGATTTGATGCTCCGGTAGCGTTTTTTGGAAGGGAGGAGTGAGAACAGGGTATGAGCGGGGTGGCTGGTGTCTTTGATAATGTTTTTGGCTTTCATTTTACAGCGAGTGGTGAAGATGTTATGGAGGTTTGGTAGATCTCTGTGCCAATGATTTTAGCTGCTGTCTTCACAGTCCTCTGCAGCAGTCTGCAGTCCTGGGCGGTCAGGTTGCCGTACCACACTGTGATACACCCTGTCAGAACACTTTCTATGGTACAGCGATAGAAATTCACTCATGCCTTCTACAAGGTCATGCCTTCTACAAGGGGCAAATTTTTCTGCTCAATAGAGCAAGGAGGGATGGCCGTGGCAGTGATACTACATTGACATTGAAGTGAATATATGAACATTATAGGCTATTATATTATAGGCTTTTGAGTAGTAGGCCATAACGTTTGTATTGTAATGCATTGTAATACTACATTGACATTGAAGTGAATATATGAACATTATAGGCTATTATACTTGTTGCCTGGCAACAGCTGACAACGCAGCACCGCTCTGAGTGGCTCGTCTGTCTGCGGTGCTGAGTGGCTCGCACGTCTGTCTGTCATAACTCTCGTCACCCTGCCTCTTAAAGCTGTCGGTCGTCACCGTTCCGGTAAATTGGGACGTTACGGCCGTGTAACGGCCCGGTTTCGGGCGAGCGTTTTCGTACCGGGAGAGTCCGCGATGAGACCGGCCACGGGACCCGGTCGGGGCGTCGCGGCTCGGGTGGGCTGCGACCCCCGCCGGGGGTCCCCGGAGACGTGTGAGCGCTGCGCGCTCGCACGTCTCCGGCAAGTAAAACGGACACCGTCCTTTGCGCATAAACAGGTCTAATCTTCTCTCATTCACTTCCAGTCTTTCTCTCTGTCTACCTCTCTCTCTCACACACACATCTTCTCCTTCCCTTATAGGTTCCTTACCTGCTGTCTGGCTGATGTCTTCTCCTTCCTTATAGGTTTCTCCCTCCTAATAGGTTCCTTGCCTGCCGTCTGGCTGTCTTCTCCTTCCCTTATTGGTTAGGGTTATATATTACACACGCACGCAACACACACACACACACACACACACACACACACACACACACACACACACACACACACACACACACACACACACACACACACACACACACACACACCCAGTGATGAGAGTGAGAGAGTGCATCACTGCCCTCCTCTGGCCACGCGAAGAACTGCAACAATCCATAAAGAGTTCTAATCCTCTCATTCACTATAAGTCTATCTCTCACAGACACATACACACCTACACACACACAAACCTACACACACACACACACACGCGCACGCACATGCACACACACACACGCACACACACACACACACACACACACGCACGCACACATTCTTCTTCCCTTATAGATTCCATGCCTGCCGTGTGGCTGATGTCTTCTCCTTTCTTATAGGTTCCTTGCCTGCCGTCTGGCTGATGTCTAATCCTCTCATTCACTATAAGTTTATCTCTCACAGACACATACACACCTACATACACACAAACCTACCCACGCACACACACGCACACGCGCACACACACACAAACACACACACACCCACTGATGAGAGTGAGAGAGTGTGTCCCTGCCCTCCTCGGGCAACGCGAAGAACTGCAACAATCCATAAACAGCTCTAATCCTCTCATTCACTCCCAGTATCTCTCTCTCTCTCATTGTCACACACACACACACACACACACACACACACACACACACACACACACACACACACACACACACACACACACACACACACACACACACACACACACACACACACACACACACACACACACACACACACATGTGCGCACGCACACACACTGATGAGAGTGAGAGAGTGTGTCACTGCCCTCCTCTGGTCGTGCAAAGAACTGCAACAATCCCTAGAGGATTCCAATCTACTCTCCCCTTTCTTCCACACTTGTTCCACCCCACCTTTGGGAGAAAGGTGGGGTTTCCCTCTTTCACTCCCGCGCCATTGGCTTGTGCCACCGGCAAGGACCCACCTTGCCTATTGTCCCTTCCTCTCATTGGTCCTGGGCTGCTGCAGGCTATTGTCCTCATTGGTCCTGGGCTGCTCCCCCCCCAGTCGCCCCACCCACCCTCAACAAAGAAACAGTCTTTCAGAGCCGCCATTTTTCTGCCGTCGAAAGTCACACAGTAACAGTCACAGTTTGGATTGTATTATTTCGCCAGAACAGAGAATTTATCCGCGCTAAGAGGTAAGAGCTGGATTTTATATCTAATTATGCGATAAAAGCGAGTCTTGTTGAGAGGAAAAACGTAACGTAACGTTATTTGCAGGGCGAAACTCTGATCGCCAAACTCCATTCAAATAGATGCCGTTTTCGCCGAGCCTCAAAAGGGCGAGGACAGCCCGGGGTTTATGTTGTAATAGTTATTGTATGTGAATTAAATGTATGCCGAATTGATTGGTGTTGCCGTGCAATCCATTTAATATGCTTAAAATAACCCAACTATGCTGCTGCTGCGTTAAGGCCGCCGCTTTGCTGTGTGGAGAATTTAACGTTAACCGACTGTATCGTGTTGACTTGCTGATAACGTTACTGTAAACATCTGTCAAGTCATCAAACTGTTGAATTACATATTTCTAGCTGTGTTGTCTGTAACTCTGCCTAATGGTCGTTGCTGCGTGTGCAGCTTTGAAAGTGACGTGTCATGTTGACATGCATAGCTTACTCTCAAACCTAGGAAAATTGGCATAAATGCATCTTTATAGCTGGCCTGTGTGCAGCATTGCATTGCAGAATGTAAAATTGATAACACTGTAAGCTTTGAATTGAATGAATATGCTTATCTTTGCTCTAATCTTTTTGGTAGTATATTTTGTTTTATTTGATCTGTCATGTCGTGAAGACTAACTAATAAATAGTCCTTCTCAAACTACTTTCTACAGGATGCTACCTTAGTCAATCAAAATGTCTTAGCTGTCATTGATTGTGTTGCATAGTTCTACTGTTGACAAAATGTGATATTGTAAGTCGCTTTGGACAGAAGCGTCTGCTAAATGTCTTAATGTTAATGTAAATGTAATGTAACTAGCTCAAAATCTGTGCTGTCATTTTGCAGAATGGATTACCGTGTCGGTGAGGGCTGGTGGGTTTTGGTCCACACAGCCAGGAGACCTACGCCGGGCTCTATGAGTCCACCAGCCCTGGGCTCCCAGGGTAAGTGTTGTAATGGATTGTGTGTGTACAATTGTGTGTGTGTGATGCTGTGTGAATCACTGCTCTGATGTTTTGTGCTCATAGCTATGTGAGCCGGGTGAGGAGATAGCGTGTGTGTGTGCCAGGGTCAGCCATGCACATGCTCCAGTGCTACGTGCACGGCCGGGACCAGGAGAAGAGGGCGGCCGCTCCCCCCCCCCGGAAAGCCCGGGCCCCTCCACCCTCCAGTAAGCGTCCTGTTCTTTACATGGTAACCTTTCATGACCTGGGTTACACACAACCAACAGCTTGTGAGGGGTTCTCCTGTAATTCTGTTTCTTCTTCTGTGTGTGTGTGTGTGTGTGTGTGTGTGTGTGTGAGAGAGAGAGAGAACAAGCTAAAAAGTTATATTGGACTATTAAGATTATCCTGTATCTGGATTAGACTGCAATTATCTTTAATACTCAACCAAACCTCTTTTCAAATAGCTTTATCTGCCATTTAAATGGATCCAAAGTCAGATTATATTCCAATCTATATGTCAATCAAATGTAGGTCACTTTAAACAATATACCGTACAAACACTAGATTTAATGGGTCGCCTGTAGCCTGAAAAACCGTCACTGGTGTTGGACTCCTGGTTCCGGGACGCGGTTCAATTCCGTGCAGTGACCACTTCTGACGGCTTGCCGGCGACTCAAATTCATTTTTGCATTTCAAATTGCATGGATTTTTAAGCGGTTCAACAGGGAAACATTTAGGCCACATTACCTAGCCCGTCACACACAAACAAACCAATGAGTGAGGATAGGCGAAAGACAGCATAAAACAGCACTGAGCTCTTTCCATCTATGATGACTAACTGTTCAAAATAGTGTTTCCACTAGATAAGTGAGTGAATGTCCACACAGAGAATTATCTTTGGGTGAGGTTCCCGTTTATTATAAACACCAAATTGAAACTATATACAATATTTACTGTTGCACTGGTCATATCAAAGCGCAATGTCTATACATACGTGTTAAGTATGTTGGATAACAGATTCAATAGTAGCTAGCTCGCAGAGCACAATAACGCACGTCCACACACTGTATTTGGCTGGGCAGGAAGAGGAAGTTTATTTCGCACATGCGCAGTAGTAACTTGAGCAGTAACGTCACATACATACGGGATCCACGCAGGGACCAAATAGCTTCGTATAGCGCAGTGATAAACAGTGGCTGTATAAGTGAGACTGTACATTAGCACATACACTTCTGTGTATTATGTTCAACATTTACATTGAGTGCAGCAGTTTGCATCATTGAAGCCATATCAATGATGGACACCAGTGCGCCAGCAGAGAGGCAACAATGCCTTTTGAGGGCTTCAAAGGAGGCCAAGGTCAAAGGTCAGTCTGTGGGCCAACAGGACCACATACTGCTGGATCCGAAGACTGCCTTCGGGGAAGGTAACAGCTTGGCATTGCATTCATACTTCAACAATGACAACCTAATGTGGTGCACTAGAGCTTTAGCTTGTTTGTTCACTGAGGTCATAAAATGTTTTGTCTTTAGCAAAAAGGCGCTGTGGGCTGGAGAGGCCTACTGAGGCCCAATACCTCGGGAAGCTGGTCCTGCCGTTTGGTCGCTTCGTCGGCAAGACTTTTAAATGGCTAGTGGAGAACGACGTCAAATAGTAAGCTCTCCCTCTCCAGTTCCTCTGGCCTCGGGGGGCTCAAATGCCCCATCCACCTCGACTGGAACCTGCAGAAAGACAGGGACAGGCAGAATGACCCTTTGGAGGAGAAAAAAACAACGCTCCGAGGACAGCGCCCTTCTGGAGCAGGGGGACACGCAGCCCACGTCCAGGTGCTGGGGCATCCCTGGCCAGGTCTGTGACGTGTGCGGTGAACCCAGACACTGGCAGACCGGTCAAGTTCAAGTTCAAGTAGTTTATTGTCATATGTATAATACAATGTATAATACAATGAAATTCTTTATGCTCTGAGCACCCTCAGCCTTACATACACAAGGACATGGTCACAAAGACCGACAGAAAAAGGGTGTAGACCTACATAACTATGTAGGCTACACGTGATACAGACCTGTCTGTAGACATAACACAAACCACGATACAAGTACAATACAATAATGGTGCACAACAAAGTGACAGTGCGTTGCAGTGTGTGTGAGTCAACTGTTCAGCAGCCTGACTGCCTGGGGGAAAAAGCTGTTACTGAGACGGGTGGTGTGTGATTTGATGCTCCGGTAGCGTTTTTTGGAAGGGAGGAGTGAGAACAGGTTATGAGCGGGGTGGCTGGTGTCTTTGATAATGTTTTTGGCTTTCATTTTACAGCGAGTGGTGAAGATGTTATGGAGGTTTGGTAGATCTCTGTGCCAATGATTTTAGCTGCTGTCTTCACAGTCCTCTGCAGCAGTCTGCAGTCCTGGGCGGTCAGGTTGCCGTACCACACTGTGATACACCCTGTCAGAACACTTTCTATGGTACAGCGATAGAAATTCACTCATGCCTTCTACAAGGTCATGCCTTCTACAAGGGGCAAATTTTTCTGCTCAATAGAGCAAGGAGGGATGGCCGTGGCAGTGATACTACATTGACATTGAAGTGAATATATGAACATTATAGGCTATTATATTATAGGCTTTTGAGTAGTAGGCCATAACGTTTGTATTGTAATGCATTGTAATACTACATTGACATTGAAGTGAATATATGAACATTATAGGCTATTATACTTGTTGCCTGGCAACAGCTGACAACGCAGCACCGCTCTGAGTGGCTCGTCTGTCTGCGGTGCTGAGTGGCTCGCACGTCTGTCTGTCATAACTCTCGTCACCCTGCCTCTTAAAGCTGTCGGTCGTCACCGTTCCGGTAAATTGGGACGTTACGGCCGTGTAACGGCCCGGTTTCGGGCGAGCGTTTTCGTACCGGGAGAGTCCGCGATGAGACCGGCCACGGGACCCGGTCGGGGCGTCGCGGCTCGGGTGGGCTGCGACCCCCGCCGGGGGTCCCCGGAGACGTGTGAGCGCTGCGCGCTCGCACGTCTCCGGCAAGTAAAACGGACACCGTCCTTGCGCATAAACAGGTCTAATCTTCTCTCATTCACTTCCAGTCTTTCTCTCTGTCTACCTCTCTCTCTCACACACACATCTTCTCCTTCCCTTATAGGTTCCTTACCTGCTGTCTGGCTGATGTCTTCTCCTTCCTTATAGGTTTCTCCCTCCTAATAGGTTCCTTGCCTGCCGTCTGGCTGTCTTCTCCTTCCCTTATTGGTTAGGGTTATATATTACACACGCACGCAAACACACACACACACACACACACACACACACACACACACACACACACACACACACACACACCCAGTGATGAGAGTGAGAGAGTGCATCACTGCCCTCCTCTGGCCACGCGAAGAACTGCAACAATCCATAAAGAGTTCTAATCCTCTCATTCACTATAAGTCTATCTCTCACAGACACATACACACCTACACACACACAAACCTACACACACACACACACACACGCGCACGCACATGCACACACACACACACACACACACACACACACACACACACACGCACACACACACACACACACACACGCACGCACACATTCTTCTTCCCTTATAGATTCCATGCCTGCCGTGTGGCTGATGTCTTCTCCTTTCTTATAGGTTCCTTGCCTGCCATGTGGCTGATGTCTTCTCCTTCCTTATAGGTTCCTTGCCTGCCGTGTGGCTGATGTCTTCTCCTCCCATATAGGTTCCTTGCCTGCCGTCTGGCTGATGTCTAATCCTCTCATTCACTATAAGTTTATCTCTCACAGACACATACACACCTACATACACACAAACCTACCCACGCACACACACGCACACGCGCACACACACACGCGCACACACACACCCACTGATGAGAGTGAGAGAGTGTGTCCCTGCCCTCCTCGGGCAACGCGAAGAACTGCAACAATCCATAAACAGCTCTAATCCTCTCATTCACTCCCAGTATCTCTCTCTCTCTCATTGTCACACACACACACACACACACACACACACACACACACACACACACACACACACACACACACACACACACACACACACACACACACACACACACGCACACACACACACACACACACACACACACACACACACACACACACACACACACGCACACGCACACGCACACGCACACACACACACACACGCACACACACATGTGCGCACGCACACACACTGATGAGAGTGAGAGAGTGTGTCACTGCCCTCCTCTGGTCGTGCAAAGAACTGCAACTTGCGCCTAGAGGATTCCAATCTACTCTCCCCTTTCTTCCACACTTGTTCCACCCCACCTTTGGGAGAAAGGTGGGGTTTCCCTCTTTCACTCCCGCGCCATTGGCTTGTGCCACCGGCAAGGACCCACCTTGCCTATTGTCCCTTCCTCTCATTGGTCCTGGGCTGCTGCAGGCTATTGTCCTCATTGGTCCTGGGCTGCTCCCCCCCCAGTCGCCCCACCCACCCTCAACAAAGAAACAGTCTTTCAGAGCCGCCATTTTTCTGCCGTCGAAAGTCACACAGTAACAGTCACAGTTTGGATTGTATTATTTCGCCAGAACAGAGAATTTATCCGCGCTAAGAGGTAAGAGCTGGATTTTATATCTAATTATGCGATAAAAGCGAGTCTTGTTGAGAGGAAAAACGTAACGTAACGTTATTTGCAGGGCGAAACTCTGATCGCCAAACTCCATTCAAATAGATGCCGTTTTCGCCGAGCCTCAAAAGGGCGAGGACAGCCCGGGGTTTATGTTGTAATAGTTATTGTATGTGAATTAAATGTATGCCGAATTGATTGGTGTTGCCGTGCAATCCATTTAATATGCTTAAAATAACCCAACTATGCTGCTGCTGCGTTAAGGCCACCGCTTTGCTGTGTGGAGAATTTAACGTTAACCGACTGTATCGTGTTGACTTGCTGATAACGTTACTGTAAACATCTGTCAAGTCATCAAACTGTTGAATTACATATTTCTAGCTGTGCTGTCTGTAACTCTGCCTAATGGTCGTTGCTGCGTGTGTAGCTTTGAAAGTGACGTGTCATGTTGACATGCATAGCTTACTCTCAAACCTAGGAAAATTGGCATAAATGCATCTTTATAGCTGGCCTGTGTGCAGCATTGCATTGCAGAATGTAAAATTGATAACACTGTAAGCTTTGAATTGAATGAATATGCTTATCTTTGCTCTAATCTTTTTGGTAGTATATTTTGTTTTATTTGATCTGTCATGTCGTGAAGACTAACTAATAAATAGTCCTTCTCAAACTACTTTCTACAGGATGCTACCTTAGTCAATCAAAATGTCTTAGCTGTCATTGATTGTGTTGCATAGTTCTACTGTTGACAAAATGTGATATTGTAAGTCGCTTTGGACAGAAGCGTCTGCTAAATGTCTTAATGTTAATGTAAATGTAATGTAACTAGCTCAAAATCTGTGCTGTCATTTTGCAGAATGGATTACCGTGTCGGTGAGGGCTGGTGGGTTTTGGTCCACACAGCCAGGAGACCTACGCCGGGCTCTATGAGTCCACCAGCCCTGGGCTCCCAGGGTAAGTGTTGTAATGGATTGTGTGTGTACAATTGTGTGTGTGTGATGCTGTGTGAATCACTGCTCTGATGTTTTGTGCTCATAGCTATGTGAGCCGCGTGAGGAGAGAGCGTGTGTGTGTGCCAGGGTCAGCCATGCACATGCTCCAGTGCTACGTGCACGGCCGGGACCAGGAGAAGAGGGCGGCCGCTCCCCCCCCCCGGAAAGCCCGGGCCCCTCCACCCTCCAGTAAGCGTCCTGTTCTTTACATGGTAACCTTTCATGACCTGGGTTACACACAACCAACAGCTTGTGAGGGGTTCTCCTGTAATTCTGTTTCTTCTTCTGTGTGTGTGTGTGTGTGTGTGTGTGTGTGTGTGTGAGAGAGAGAGAACAAGCTAAAAAGTTATATTGGACTATTAAGATTATCCTCTATCTGGATTAGACTGCAATTATCTTTAATACTCAACCAAACCTCTTTTCAAAGAGCTTTATCTGCCATTTAAATGGATCCAAAGTCAGATTATATTCCAATCTATATGTCAATCAAATGTAGGTCACTTTAAACAATATACCGTACAAACACTAGATTTAATGGGTCGCCTGTAGCCTGAAAAACCGTCACTGGTGTTGGACTCCTGGTTCCGGGACGCGGTTCAATTCCGTGCAGTGACCACTTCTGACGGCTTGCCGGCGACTCAAATTCATTTTTGCATTTCAAATTGCATCGATTTTTAAGCGGTTCAATAGGGAAACATTTAGGCCACATTACCTAGCCCGTCACACACAAACAAACCAATGAGTGAGGATAGGCGAAAGACAGCATAAAACAGCACTGAGCTCTTTCCATCTATGATGACTAACTGTTCAAAATAGTGTTTCCACTAGATAAGTGAGTGAATGTCCACACAGAGGATTATCTTTGGGTGAGGTTCCCGTTTATTATAAACACCAAATTGAAACTATATACAATATTTACTGTTGCACTGGTCATATCAAAGCGCAATGTCTATACATACGTGTTAAGTATGTTGGATAACAGATTCAATAGTAGCTAGCTCGCAGAGCACAATAACGCACGTCCACACACTGTATTTGGCTGGGCAGGAAGAGGAAGTTTATTTCGCACATGCGCAGTAGTAACTTGAGCAGTAACGTCACATACATACGGGATCCACGCAGGGACCAAATAGCTTCGTATAGCGCAGTGATAAACAGTGGCTGTATAAGTGAGACTGTACATTAGCACATACACTTCTGTGTATTATGTTCAACATTTACATTGAGTGCAGCAGTTTGCATCATTGAAGCCATATCAATGATGGACACCAGTGCGCCAGCAGAGAGGCAACAATGCCTTTTGAGGGCTTCAAAGGAGGCCAAGGTCAAAGGTCAGTCTGTGGGCCAACAGGACCACATACTGCTGGATCCGAAGACTGCCTTCGAGGAACGTAACAGCTTGGCATTGCATTCATACTTCAACAATGACAACCTAATGTGGTGCACTAGAGCTTTAGCTTGTTTGTTCACTGAGGTCATAAAATGTTTTGTCTTTAGCAAAAAGGCGCTGTGGGCTGGAGAGGCCTACTGAGGCCCAATACCTCGGGAAGCTGGTCCTGCCGTTTGGCCGCTTCGTCGGCAAGACTTTTAAATGGCTAGTGGAGAACGACGTCAAATAGTAAGCTCTCCCTCTCCAGTTCCTCTGGCCTCGGGGGGCTCAAATGCCCCATCCACCTCGACTGGAACCTGCAGAAAGACAGGGACAGGCAGAATGACCCTTTGGAGGAGAAAAAAACAACGCTCCGAGGACAGCGCCCTTCTGGAGCAGGGGGACACGCAGCCCACGTCCAGGTGCTGGGGCATCCCTGGCCAGGTCTGTGACGTGTGCGGTGAACCCAGACACTGGCAGACCGGTCAAGTTCAAGTTCAAGTAGTTTATTGTCATATGTATAATACAATGTATAATACAATGAAATTCTTTATGCTCTGAGCACCCTCAGCCTTACATACACAAGGACATGGTCACAAAGACCGACAGAAAAAGGGTGTAGACCTACATAACTATGTAGGCTACACATGATACAGACCTGTCTGTAGACATAACACAAACCACGATACAAGTACAATACAATAATGGTGCACAACAAAGTGACAGTGCGTTGCAGTGTGTGTGAGTCAACTGTTCAGCAGCCTGACTGCCTGGGGGAAAAAGCTGTTACTGAGACGGGTGGTGTGTGATTTGATGCTCCGGTAGCGTTTTTTGGAAGGGAGGAGTGAGAACAGGGTATGAGCGGGGTGGCTGGTGTCTTTGATAATGTTTTTGGCTTTCATTTTACAGCGAGTGGTGAAGATGTTATGGAGGTTTGGTAGATCTCTGTGCCAATGATTTTAGCTGCTGTCTTCACAGTCCTCTGCAGCAGTCTGCAGTCCTGGGCGGTCAGGTTGCCGTACCACACTGTGATACACCCTGTCAGAACACTTTCTATGGTACAGCGATAGAAATTCACTCATGCCTTCTACAAGGTCATGCCTTCTACAAGGGGCAAATTTTTCTGCTCAATAGAGCAAGGAGGGATGGCCGTGGCAGTGATACTACATTGACATTGAAGTGAATATATGAACATTATAGGCTATTATATTATAGGCTTTTGAGTAGTAGGCCATAACGTTTGTATTGTAATGCATTGTAATACTACATTGACATTGAAGTGAATATATGAACATTATAGGCTATTATACTTGTTGCCTGGCAACAGCTGACAACGCAGCACCGCTCTGAGTGGCTCGTCTGTCTGCGGTGCTGAGTGGCTCGCACGTCTGTCTGTCATAACTCTCGTCACCCTGCCTCTTAAAGCTGTCGGTCGTCACCGTTCCGGTAAATTGGGACGTTACGGCCGTGTAACGGCCCGGTTTCGGGCGAGCGTTTTCGTACCGGGAGAGTCCGCGATGAGACCGGCCACGGGACCCGGTCGGGGCGTCGCGGCTCGGGTGGGCTGCGACCCCCGCCGGGGGTCCCCGGAGACGTGTGAGCGCTGCGCGCTCGCACGTCTCCGGCAAGTAAAACGGACACCGTCCTTTGCGCATAAACAGGTCTAATCTTCTCTCATTCACTTCCAGTCTTTCTCTCTGTCTACCTCTCTCTCTCACACACACATCTTCTCCTTCCCTTATAGGTTCCTTACCTGCTGTCTGGCTGATGTCTTCTCCTTCCTTATAGGTTTCTCCCTCCTAATAGGTTCCTTGCCTGCCGTCTGGCTGTCTTCTCCTTCCCTTATTGGTTAGGGTTATATATTACACACGAACGCAAACACACACACACACACACACACACACACACACACACACACACACACACACACACACACACACACACACACACACACACACACACACACCCAGTGATGAGAGTGAGAGAGTGCATCACTGCCCTCCTCTGGCCACGCGAAGAACTGCAACAATCCATAAAGAGTTCTAATCCTCTCATTCACTATAAGTCTATCTCTCACAGACACATACACACCTACACACACACAAACCTACACACACACACACACACGCGCACGCACATGCACACACACACACACACACACACACACACACACACGAACACACACACACACACACACACACACGCACGCACACATTCTTCTTCCCTTATAGATTCCATGCCTGCCGTGTGGCTGATGTCTTCTCCTTTCTTATAGGTTCCTTGCCTGCCATGTGGCTGATGTCTTCTCCTTCCTTATAGGTTCCTTGCCTGCCGTGTGGCTGATGTCTTCTCCTCCCATATAGGTTCCTTGCCTGCCGTCTGGCTGATGTCTAATCCTCTCATTCACTATAAGTTTATCTCTCACAGACACATACACACCTACATACACACAAACCTACCCACGCACACACACGCACACGCGCACACACACACAAACACACACACACCCACTGATGAGAGTGAGAGAGTGTGTCCCTGCCCTCCTCGGGCAACGCGAAGAACTGCAACAATCCATAAACAGCTCTAATCCTCTCATTCACTCCCAGTATCTCTCTCTCTCTCATTGTCACACACACACACACACACACACACACACACACACACACACACACACACACACACACACACACACACACACACACACACACACACACACACACACACACACACACACACACACACACACACACATGTGCGCACGCACACACACTGATGAGAGTGAGAGAGTGTGTCACTGCCCTCCTCTGGTCGTGCAAAGAACTGCAACATTGCGCCTAGAGGATTCCAATCTACTCTCCCCTTTCTTCCACACTTGTTTCACCCCACCTTTGGGAGAAAGGTGGGGTTTCCCTCTTTCACTCCCGCGCCATTGGCTTGTGCCACCGGCAAGGACCCACCTTGCCTATTGTCCCTTCCTCTCATTGGTCCTGGGCTGCTGCAGGCTATTGTCCTCATTGGTCCTGGGCTGCTCCCCCCCCAGTCGCCCCACCCACCCTCAACAAAGAAACAGTCTTTCAGAGCCGCCATTTTTCTGCCGTCGAAAGTCACACAGTAACAGTCACAGTTTGGATTGTATTATTTCGCCAGAACAGAGAATTTATCCGCGCTAAGAGGTAAGAGCTGGATTTTATATCTAATTATGCGATAAAAGCGAGTCTTGTTGAGAGGAAAAACGTAACGTAACGTTATTTGCAGGGCGAAACTCTGATCGCCAAACTCCATTCAAATAGATGCCGTTTTCGCCGAGCCTCAAAAGGGCGAGGACAGCCCGGGGTTTATGTTGTAATAGTTATTGTATGTGAATTAAATGTATGCCGAATTGATTGGTGTTGCCGTGCAATCCATTTAATATGCTTAAAATAACCCAACTATGCTGCTGCTGCGTTAAGGCCGCCGCTTTGCTGTGTGGAGAATTTAACGTTAACCGACTGTATCGTGTTGACTTGCTGATAACGTTACTGTAAACATCTGTCAAGTCATCAAACTGTTGAATTACATATTTCTAGCTGTGCTGTCTGTAACTCTGCCTAATGGTCGTTGCTGCGTGTGCAGCTTTGAAAGTGACGTGTCATGTTGACATGCATAGCTTACTCTCAAACCTAGGAAAATTGGCATAAATGCATCTTTATAGCTGGCCTGTGTGCAGCATTGCATTGCAGAATGTAAAATTGATAACACTGTAAGCTTTGAATTGAATGAATATGCTTATCTTTGCTCTAATCTTTTTGGTAGTATATTTTGTTTTATTTGATCTGTCATGTCGTGAAGACTAACTAATATTAATAATTAATTAATTAATAATTAATTAATTAATAATACTGGGGGACCTGAACGCCGATTGGTTAACTGATTCATCCGTCAATCTGAAACACTTATGCTCAGAACTAGACTTATCTCAGCTCATTCAACACCCTACTAGGCCAAATGTAAAAAATCCAGCTAAGTCCACTCTCATAGACATCATCCTTACAAATAGACCAGATAAGTACCCTCAGGGAGGAGTCTTTGCCCAGGGAATTAGTGACCACTGCCCCATAGCTTGTGTCAGATTGACCAAGACTTTTAAATCAAATGGTAAGTTTATTAAAAAACGAAATTTTAAAACATTTTCTGATCAGGGCTTTTTATATGACCTTTTTTACTCTGATTTGGAGAGATTATGTTTAATCCCTGACCCTGAGTCAGCTTTAGATTATTTTTCTCATGTTTTTAATTTGATAGCAGACAAACATGCCCCCTATAAGGAGCTGAGAGTAAAGAACCGTTCTAGCCCCTGGTTCACAGTGGACGTCAAATCTGCCCTGCGTCTCAGAGACTCTGCCTGGGCGAAAGCCAAACTGACCGGTAAGCCCGCAGACTGGCTTCATTTTAGAAATACGAGAAATAAAACTATTGGTATAATCAGAAAAGCCAAAGCTGATTACTATTTAACCTCTTTTAGCAACTCATCAGATTTCTGGAAAACTGTCAAATCTCTCAGCTCCGCACCCACGTCTGCTCTCCCCCCCCAGATTAATGCTGCGGGTGAGATAATTTTAGATAAACTGCAGATGTGTAACACTTTTAACCACCACTTTGTCTCTGCGGGATTTTTATTTGATAGGCTCACTACCAACACGGCCCCCTCGGACCATGTTTACGACCCCGCGGTCGAGGACCTCTCCACCCCCCCCCCTTGCAGGTGAACGTTTCTCATTCAGGCCGGTGAGGCATTATGAAGTCCGCGAGGCTCTGGCAAAGCTGAACACTAAGAAGTCCACGGGCGAGGACGGCATTACACCGTTCCTCTTACGCCTTAGCGCTGACCTGATCGCAGCACCAATTGCCCACATATTTAATTTAACATTCACTACCAGCGAGATTCCATCTGTATGGAAGTCAGCTCAGATTTCCCCCCTCTTCAAAGGAGGTGACCGGAGCGATCTGAATAACTATAGGCCCATCTCAAAACTATGCTGTCTGGCTAAAGTGCTTGAATCATTAGCAAACGTACAGCTTCGGACATTTTTAGACACGCACAATATTCTCCAGTCCCATCAATCAGGTTTTAGACCGGGACATAGCACTGTCACGGCCACATCCCTTGTTTTAAATAACATTCTGAATGGTCTAGATAGCCGACAGCACTGTGCAGCTCTCTTTGTTGATCTTTCCAAAGCGTTCGACACAGTAGACCATGCGATCTTACTAGATAAACTGTCCGCCACAGGTCTGGACGAACTCTCGGTCAGGTGGTTCTCCAGCTACCTGACCGAGAGGAAGCAGGTAGTGGTAGCCGATGGTGTTAGGTCCGACTCACTGCTCAACGGTAAAGGCGTGCCCCAAGGATCAATTTCTGGGCCTATTTTATTTACACTGTATATTAATAACATTTTTTCTCCCGCTGGACTTTGCAATGTCCATTATTACGCGGACGATACTATTTTATACTGTTTTGGAGCGACCCCAGCTCAGGCCGTTTCAACACTTCAGATGGCTTTTGACTCATTTCAACGGTCTCTATCTGACCTCAAGTTAGTCTTAAACTCTTCTAAAACAAAGTGGATGATGTTCACGAGATCTCTTTGCACCAATGTCAATCTTAGTATGCACACGCTCCAAGGCGAGCAAATTGAATCAGTAAATTCTTATAAGTACCTTGGTATCTGGTTAGACACCAGACTCTCCTTCCAGACTCATATTGAACATCTCACAAAGAAACTGAGGAGGAAGATCGGCTTTTTATATAGGAACAAATCTTGCTTTTCATTCAATGCCAGAAAAACTGTTGTACAATCATTAATAATGTCGGTTTTTGATTATGGTGATGTTGTATACATGCATGCCTCATCTTCCATTTTGAAGTCCCTCGATGCTGTTTATCACAGTGCTCTGCGTTTTATCATAGGCGATGCTTTTCTTACACACCATTGTACTTTGTACGAAAAGGTGGGCTGGTCCTCCCTAATGGCTCGTAGAGAAAAACACTGTCTTTTATTTATTTACAAAGCTTTAATTGGGAAACTCCCGGCATATTTGTCCTCACTTCTTATTCATAACAGTGGAGGTTATCAAACTCGCTCACAGTCCTGTATTAGACTATCTATCCCACGTGTGAGGACTGAACAAGGAAAGAGTGCTTTTGCTTTCTATGCCCCCAACAGTTGGAATAGACTTCAGGACACTCTGAAAATAGAAGCATTGATCGCTCTTGTTTCCTTTAAAACTCTTTTAGAAGGTCTCCCACATAATGGGTGCTCTTGTTTTACTTGAAAGTGGGTTTTTCACCTATTCTTAATGTTGTTTTGATTGTCTGTCTGTAACTTGAAACCTTGTGTATGTGTTCCTCTGTACCAGGGCTCTCTTGAAAATGAGAGCTTGCTCTCAAGAGATATCCCTGTATAAATAAAGGTGAAAAAAAAAAAAAAAAAAAAAAAAAATAGTCCTTCTCAAACTACTTTCTACAGGATGCTACCTTGGTCAATCAAAATGTCTTAGCTGTCATTGATTGTGTTGCATAGTTCTACTGTTGACAAAATGTGATATTGTAAGTCGCTTTGGACAGAAGCGTCTGCTAAATGTCTTAATGTTAATGTAAATGTAATGTAACTAGCTCAAAATCTGTGCTGTCATTTTGCAGAATGGATTACCGTGTCGGTGAGGGCTGGTGGGTTTTGGTCCACACAGCCAGGAGACCTACGCCGGGCTCTATGAGTCCACCAGCCCTGGGCTCCCAGGGTAAGTGTTGTAATGGATTGTGTGTGTACAATTGTGTGTGTGTGATGCTGTGTGAATCACTGCTCTGATGTTTTGTGCTCATAGCTATGTGAGCCGGGTGAGGAGAGAGCGTGTGTGTGTGCCAGGGTCAGCCATGCACATGCTCCAGTGCTACGTGCACGGCCGGGACCAGGAGAAGAGGGCGGCCGCTCCCCCCCCCCGGAAAGCCCGGGCCCCTCCACCCTCCAGTAAGCGTCCTGTTCTTTACATGGTAACCTTTCATGACCTGGGTTACACACAACCAACAGCTTGTGAGGGGTTCTCCTGTAATTCTGTTTCTTCTTCTGTGTGTGTGTGTGTGTGTGTGTGTGTGTGTGTGTGTGAGAGAGAGAGAGAACAAGCTAAAAAGTTATATTGGACTATTAAGATTATCCTGTATCTGGATTAGACTGCAATTATCTTTAATACTCAACCAAACCTCTTTTCAAATAGCTTTATCTGCCATTTAAATGGATCCAAAGTCAGATTATATTCCAATCTATATGTCAATCAAATGTAGGTCACTTTAAACAATATACCGTACAAACACTAGATTTAATGGGTCGCCTGTAGCCTGAAAAACCGTCACTGGTGTTGGACTCCTGGTTCCGGGACGCGGTTCAATTCCGTGCAGTGACCACTTCTGACGGCTTGCCGGCGACTCAAATTCATTTTTGCATTTCAAATTGCATGGATTTTTAAGCGGTTCAATAGGGAAACATTTAGGCCACATTACCTAGCCCGTCACACACAAACAAACCAATGAGTGAGGATAGGCGAAAGACAGCATAAAACAGCACTGAGCTCTTTCCATCTATGATGACTAACTGTTCAAAATAGTGTTTCCACTAGTTAAGTGAGTGAATGTCCACACAGAGAATTATCTTTGGGTGAGGTTCCCGTTTATTATAAACACCAAATTGAAACTATATACAATATTTACTGTTGCACTGGTCATATCAAAGCGCAATGTCTATACATACGTGTTAAGTATGTTGGATAACAGATTCAATAGTAGCTAGCTCGCAGAGCACAATAACGCACGTCCACACACTGTATTTGGCTGGGCAGGAAGAGGAAGTTTATTTCGCACATGCGCAGTAGTAACTTGAGCAGTAACGTCACATACATACGGGATCCACGCAGGGACCAAATAGCTTCGTATAGCGCAGTGATAAACAGTGGCTGTATAAGTGAGACTGTACATTAGCACATACACTTCTGTGTATTATGTTCAACATTTACATTGAGTGCAGCAGTTTGCATCATTGAAGCCATATCAATGATGGACACCAGTGCGCCAGCAGAGAGGCAACAATGCCTTTTGAGGGCTTCAAAGGAGGTGTTTGTTCAGTGTTTGTTCACTGAGGTCATAAAATGTTTTGTCTTTAGCAAAAAGGCGCTGTGGGCTGGAGAGGCCTACTGAGGCCCAATACCTCGGGAAGCTGGTCCTGCCGTTTGGCCGCTTCGTCGGCAAGACTTTTAAATGGCTAGTGGAGAACGACGTCAAATAGTAAGCTCTCCCTCTCCAGTTCCTCTGGCCTCGGGGGGCTCAAATGCCCCATCCACCTCGACTGGAACCTGCAGAAAGACAGGGACAGGCAGAATGACCCTTTGGAGGAGAAAAAAACAACGCTCCGAGGACAGCGCCCTTCTGGAGCAGGGGGACACGCAGCCCACGTCCAGGTGCTGGGGCATCCCTGGCCAGGTCTGTGACGTGTGCGGTGAACCCAGACACTGGCAGACCGGTCAAGTTCAAGTTCAAGTAGTTTATTGTCATATGTATAATACAATGAAATTCTTTATGCTCTGAGCACCCTCAGCCTTACATACACAAGGACATGGTCACAAAGACCGACAGAAAAAGGGTGTAGACCTACATAACTATGTAGGCTACACGTGATACAGACCTGTCTGTAGACATAACACAAACCACGATACAAGTACAATACAATAATGGTGCACAACAAAGTGACAGTGCGTTGCAGTGTGTGTGAGTCAACTGTTCAGCAGCCTGACTGCCTGGGGGAAAAAGCTGTTACTGAGACGGGTGGTGTGTGATTTGACGAGCGAGCGCTGTGCGCTCGCACGTCTCCGGCAAGTAAAACGGACACCGTCCTTTGCGCATAAACAGGTCTAATCTTCTCTCATTCACTTCCAGTCTTTCTCTCTGTCTACCTCTCTCTCTCACACACACATCTTCTCCTTCCCTTATAGGTTCCTTACCTGCTGTCTGGCTGATGTCTTCTCCTTCCTTATAGGTTTCTCCCTCCTAATAGGTTCCTTGCCTGCCGTCTGGCTGTCTTCTCCTTCCCTTATTGGTTAGGGTTATATATTACACACGCACGCACACACACACACACACACACACACACACACACACACACACACACACACACACACACACACACACACACACACACACCCAGTGATGAGAGTGAGAGAGTGCATCACTGCCCTCCTCTGGCCACGCGAAGAACTGCAACAATCCATAAAGAGTTCTAATCCTCTCATTCACTATAATCTGTGGCGAGGCGGCTGGCTTTACGGGACTCCTAAACGGCTATTTTTCCGCGATCTGTGTATGAAAGAGCCTTCTGTCAGCTCCCTGAGTGGAAGCAGCAGCATCACAGCGTTCCCGGACCTGAGCGGCACCAACAGACTGGAGACACTGTGAGTCCAAACCCTCCCTCCCATCTGTCCTGCTGATGTAGCCTACAGCCTCCTGCAGTGGCTCCCACACTTTTTTCTGGGGACCCACAAAAAGCACCACGACCCAATTCACAATAGGCCTTATCTATTCTCAGTAAAACATACAGATTTTCAATAAAAGAATGTGGAAGAAATTCTGCTAATTTATTTGGCGAACCAATTAAAATCTCCTGTGTGACCCACCTGTGGGTCCCGACCCAGTCTTTGGGAAAGACTGGCCTACTGGACCGTTTGGTGAAAAGAGTCATCAAAGCACTTCATACAGTAACATTAGCAGTGGTGGAATGAGTAACAGAAAGTCCTACTCAAGTAGAAGTATTGTTGGTTTTCTCATAAAAGTACTGGTGTAAAAAACAGCTTCTGCGTAAGTGTCTCGTCTAAAATGTCCTCAGAATAGGGATGCACGTCATCGGTATCGGCTGGTAAAGACTTGAAAATGAAATTCTGCCTAAATAATGGGCTGATATCATCCAAGCCTGTTTAAGTAGGATCAATATTTTGTTTGAAATAATAAATAATAAATCTTTCTTATAATATAAAATTGGCTACGTGGGTGGGCGCTGTCTGTCTGTTTGTCTGTCTGTCTGTCACTCACGATTTGTGACGGAAGGTGTGTGTGTGTGTGTGTGTGTGTTGAATACATTTGCAATTGCTCAACTGTCACTCGAGGTATGTTTCATTCTGTGTCCGGCCACAGCTACGCCGTTTCAAGTGCGATCGGGCTGAAACTTTCAGCACCAGTGCGGGTGATGTCATAAGGGGGCGCGCGCACGCACGCACACACACCCACACACACACACACACACACACAAGGAGGCATTGTGACAAAACTGGTCAGTGTCACACACACAAGGGGGCATTGTGACAAAACTGATCAGTGATGTCATAGTGGGGCACACACACGCGCACACACACTGATGATGTCATCAGTGATATCATAATAATGTGAGTTCAATGATGATGTCATCAGTGATGTCATCAGTGTGAGGTTATAAGTGATGGGAGTATAAGCAGCTAGAATCGGGAGGGACTGAGGAACCCGGCTGTGCGGGTGACCTGATGGAGCCGGATTTCTTAATTAGGTGATTGCCCTAATCATGATGTCACAGAGCAGGCGAGGCAGCGACATGCAGTGGCCATCAGTGATGTCATTAGAGCAAGTGAGCTACGGGCAAGATCACGAAGCGGCCGAGCCTATAGCGCGCGAGATGCCTAGTAGTTAAAATTGTCTTAAGTGGGCGGTGTCTGGGTGTCTGTCTGTGAGTCACGAAAGTGATGAAGTGACATCATATATAAAATGCACTCTAAATAGTAAATAGTCCATTTACCATTTACCATTAATAACATTGAACAAATGTGCACCAGCTGAATAGTGTGTCTGTGTTTGTGCTTGCTTCCACTTCCACACTCAGTCACAGCCCTACACTAAAACTTAAACATTATAAAATTGAACATTGTAAAACTTAGCAAAATGTGCAAATGCAGAATCTGTACAGTGTGACGTGGCATATTCCATACACTTTTGCTACAGATCTGATGGACTTTCCCTGCTCTTTCACATCATTTGAGGCTCTCTTCAAAATGTCCAGAGGCACCCCTCTGTCAGTCTTTCGCTTCCAAGACCTAGGCATACTGAAATTCAAAGAAAACAAAAGCATACAATTAAAATGTTGCTTGGGGTCAGTTGTAACATGTTACAACTGACCCGACCACCCCATGTTACAACTGACCTGACAAGCTTACCTTACAGCTAACAGCTAAAACATTAACACTAACAATGTGCATGCAAAATAGCTTCACAGACACATAATTAACATGAGTTAAGTTTGATGAGTTTAACTACAAAGCAGGCAATGCTATCACATAAATAAATGAAGTCAAAAAATATACTTTCTTACCTCAAAATTAGTTTTTTACTTGTAAAATTGGCTGTACCTGCCACAGGCTCCCACTTCCTCACATGTGGGCTAAGGACTCAACTGAGCATGTGCAGAGTGAATCAGGTGATTCATAACTGGGTCTATCATATAAAAACATAATCTAGGGATGTATATGAATTTAAAAAAATCACAAGTAAAATTTGCCTACCTGGCTGGTACCGATTTGTTAAATTTAGGGCTCTGGCTTATTTCCCTTGATAAGTCATTCTTCTACCTTAAGGGCCACATTCACCCCTCACGATGGGATAGTATGGGCACATGATACCTTTTCTGAATCCTTATAGTCCTGTGAGTATTCCAGTGTTTGTTGTTTGTATCTCTGATGTTCCTAGATGCCACAGTGCTGAAATAAAACTATAGTTTAGACGAAAATTGTGGAAAAACGAATGTCACTGACAGTTTGAGGAGCTCCTGTGACCTCTGTATTTGTCAGAGAGACACACAACGGAGGTTAAATGAAAGCTAGGAAGCTACCCTTTAAAATTCTATCAAAGATATTCTCATCAAACATGAGTAAAGGTCCTAAAAAGAGCCTAGAATAGGATATGCATCAGCACCTAGAATCCAAATTATTGTAGGGGCTGGCTAACTTCATGAGCTGATAACCGTGAGAAAGCTACCATTCTGGAAAGGCTATCATACTAAAATATCATCTATGGATATATACATGTTCAAAAATCATGATTAGAATTTGCCCACTTGAGTGGTACCGATATGTGAAATTTTGGTGTTTGGCCCATGGACTATCTCTCTCTCTCTCAACATCTCTCTCTCTCTCTCTTAACGTTACTGCTGGCTGTGCACGCTACTAACGCTACATTCTTCGAGATTTAGGTTTGAATTAAATAAATTGCGTTTTGTTCTTTAAACTGTGCCGACTCCACTCTCCTCCGCTCCGTTCCTCTCTCTAGTCATCAAGGCTCTGACAAATGCTGACTACCTGCTTTGCTTTTGAGATCTGCTTTTCTCTCCCTCCTTCCCTCTCCCTCTTTACAATGATGATGGCCGAATTGCCGAAATTGTCAGAGTCCAAGCCCGGCGTGTTAACTATGACTGGCAGAAGTAAGGTCGTTATTTTTTTAACGTGCTCAATTCCGGACTCGGTGTGTAGAGTGACTATGTCCACTGTTTGTTTACTTTGTTGTATCCGATCAGTTACCGATATATCTTTTGTTGATTGTTCTGAAATGCTTTGCCAATTTTGTTACATAGCCTACATGCCAGCGAATTATTTATAATAATTGATTTGGTATTGACAGAATGGCAGTGTGAGTTCTTTTCATACAGTTATAATTTGGAGATCATGGATGGATTTATTATTGCGCTTTAAATAAATAATTTTAGTTTGACCAAATATGTGGTAAATAAATGACAGTTTAACAGGGCATAAAACCAATGATATGTTGCTGTAAATCAAGACTTGAGTCTAACAAAGGCATAGCCGTCAGTGTTGTGAAAAAATATATATATATGTAGAATCGAGAATCGAATCGTGACCTTAAAATCGAAAGTCGAATCGTGGATTTGGAGAATCATGACACCCCTACTTACTTACCTTTGATTACTTATCTGGACCATTTCAGTTAATATTGAAATGAATAGTTACCTGGTATACTTACCTGATGATGATGCTCCTCCCCTCTGTAGTAACTTTAAGTTAATGAATGAAATGCTTGACAGGTGGGTTAGACGGCGGAGACCTACAGTTTTCCGACCGCATCACATGAAATATAAAATCCTAGTTTGTCTTAGATCCTGCGTTTGATATTATTTCATTTGTATTAAAAAGTAAACCGGAGTTTGTTTCTTAAATTTACGTTTATTGTGCAACTTCTCCATGAGTGCTTTACCATGAATGTGTGTCGGCAACTCCTGCATCTAACCTGGTGACTAAATTGCACTGGTGAAAGTGGGCCGGAACCGTCCGGTGCGCAGTTCCGGTAAGACTTTCGGTGCCTGAACGCCGTTGGGGGAAGACATCCAGCTGCCTGTCAATCAAAATCCGATTGTTGCAGAGTGCAGTCGATCCATAATTTCCAACAAGAAAATGCATGGCTGACGTTATGTCATTACTAATAAACAACAGTCTCTCTCATAAATTGCTTCTAAATTGTTCCTGTTTTAGACCTGGCTGTCAGTGGTTTTTAATCCGTGCTGTGTGTGTAGGCTGATTTGCGCTTCCAGCATGCAGCTCCTGAATGCCGCTGCTGCTGCCTGCACTGGGCTGTGTCAAGTCTAGTCTCGCTTGCGGCTTGCCTCCGCTCCGCAAACAAAAACAGTTCCACCAGGATTGCGCGAGTGTAGTTCCCAAGCAAGCAAGCAGAAACGGTAATATTTCCAACCACTGAGAGGCAGGCAGGCAGCGATGTGCCGCAAGGCATGGGTTTACTTTGTGGCAATTGTGTAGTAGCTGTAGTGTAGTAATTGAGTAGCTAACAGCAGCTAGCAGGAGGAGGCGCAGTGAAGTGATGGAGTGATACACACACAGTGAACTGAGTGAAGTGCCAGCGCTGTTGTGTTAACATGAAATGTACGGCGGTAGGCAACTCTTGTCCAATCAAATTACTCGGCCGGAACTAACTGTTGTATAAAGGTGCGTTTGATTTATTGTTCCCGGACATTTTGCGACCAAATGCACCTACTTTATTAATGCAATTTGCACAGGGCAGCGGGCAAGGATGGATAATAAACGAGCCCAACATGTTTCGCCATTGTTTTCAGAACAAAGGAGCAGAAATGCAACGAACACTAACTCAAATGTTTAAGAGGAAGGAGAGAGAGACAGAAGCAGATAAAGTGGCGAAAGTTAGAAGAAAAGAGCAAATTGAGGGCCAGAGGGAAGAGAGCCTCTGCAAAATGAAAACCCACCCTCAGATGCAAATACAGGTGATGATGCTAATTTAGACCAGAGAATGGACATGAAGTTAGCTTACTAGCAAACTATAGACAATGGCTTACTCAGAACACAGTCTGTGTGCATACAGTACAACATTTTGTATGTATCCTACACATTGTAGGATACATTTTGAGATATTTTATTTTACTAATAATCTGTTCATTAATTTATCTGCCCACTGTTCTGACAATTCAAAGACAGACTGTTTGACTGTTGATGAATTTAGTTGTAAATGTTAATCTAATTTAATTCAAACAGTTGAGGGCCAGAGAGAGGAAGAGGAGACTCAACAAGAAGCAGCAGGTCCCTCCTCAGAAGAAAGAACAGGCGATGCTGCTAGCCCTCCTACTGCTTACCCTAATGTATGGAAAGAAGAACAGTATAAACAGTTCAAGGAGAAAAATGAATGGCTGCATGCTGAAAATGGAAGGCTAGGCTGTAGCCCATGCCATGATGTAAAAGATCTGGGTGTCATTTCGTATGTCAGACCAGGTAATTTCGACACTATACAGGCATTAAAAATTGGATGTGTGTGTTCAGGGATGCATGGGGGTGGGAGGAGAACAATATGAAACGATGAAGGTTGGGGTAGTAGCCTATAGTTCCTGCAAGAAATTCAAACCACTTTCACCCCTGCTAAATTGAATGGTGGTGGATTAGTCATATCAGCTGAAATCTATTCTGTTACTGATATTTCGTCACACACACACACACACACACACACACACACACACACACACACACACACACACACACACACACACACGTACCTAAACAGATAGGATGGGGGATTCAAAAGGATTTGGATTTGATGAGAAGATTCTGAAGGAATAAAATGCTTTGCTTGTTTGACTGGGTGTTCTTTTCCAGAGCCTTGATCTATTCAGTGAAACTAAACATCTTGTGTGTTCTTCACAACAGCTGGAGCAGCGCCTGTTGAAAACAGCCAAAGAGAAGATGGAGCAGCTCAGCCGGGCCCTGAGTGGACGTGAGTGCATAGTCCACCATCAGAAGCTCTGTTTGTTCCCTCGTTCCCTATTAGGGATGTTCATTTTGAACAATTTCCATAATCGAAATTCGGGAAAATTAACGATCAATTATCGATTATCGATAGCGTAATTATAATTATATATAATTATATATATATATATATATATATATATATATATTTTAAGTCTGGTCTGGTAATAATGTTGCGCGTACTCAGCCAGCTATAATGCAGATGCCGCTGTGTAGTAAGAATATCAGACACTAGCGCTGTGGCCAGGTAAACAAACATGTCAGGTGTGAATTCCCCATGTTTAAAACAGTTTTGTTAGCACAAAGGCCCGTGCCCAGCCAGAAAACTAGAGACTATATGAAGCTCCACCTCACGTTAGTCGGCTGTGCAATGGAGTGGGGCGAGGAGGAACGAATTCCACCCAAACCTAGTCCGCAAAAAAATAATAATAATAATTAAATAATAACAATAATCGATAAAAATTCCACATGATCGATTCCATTCCTTAACTCATTGAGTGCCAATGACGACTATAGTCGTCAATTCGAATAGTAACGTAGAGTGCCAAAGACGACTAAAGTCGTCAATTGCGTTTTTTGACGGTGGGACGTGGATCAAAGCCTCGTGCATCTCCTGTAAAAATATTGTAGCTATTGAAGGTGTATAACCTATTTTACGGACCCATTAGGTGGCGACACAGTGCTCTCCAGATTAGCGAAAGTTGAGGAAAAACAGCAGAAAAAGCCCTGTGATGAAAGAGAAACCGATGCACGAGCCAGAGCGGCACAGATTGCTCTGGCTGCCTGGAGCCAACGTTAGCTGCGAACAGCAGTCAATCCGCTCCCACAAATGAGCCCCTCTGTCTCTGCTGCATAGTTTCTCCACACGATTAGCTTATGCAGGTTCACAGTCCTACTTACTGAGACCAAGAGACATGTTCACAGCTGTCGGTCACATGTGGACCATTAGAGATGTGCAACTAAAGAGTGTCCCCCACCTCATGATGTCCCCATACTGACCCAGTTATACCTGCAAATATGTTGGCTTTGATTGAAATATTTAGCGGTATGTAATAGGGGTGGGAATCACCAGATGCCCACGATACGATACTAAAACGATACTTGAGTCATGATACGATAGTATTGCGATATCGCCGATATTGCGATATATTGAATATTGCGATATTGCGATCTATTGTCTAACTACTTTTCCTACCTTTTCCTTGACCTCACCGGAAGTAAAACATGCAGTGTTTTTTTGTTTTGTTTTGTTTTTGCCCCACATGTAGGCTACATTATTAACACATTGAATGCCAGCCATGTTTTCATTCCTGTAGGTAAGTTGTGCCAGGGGTGTTTTTGACGATTCTGGCTCATTTTAGAAACAGACGAGGATTCTTTTCTGTTAAGAATTCATGAACACCAATCATCTAAAAATAACTAATAGAATGTGTGCTTTCTCTGTCTAAAAGAGTTAGTTTGCAGAGTTAGTAGTTATGTAGATATTAGCCGTTGAGTACAGCATGGTTTCAGCGTCTGGAAATTTATTCAGAGATAAATGGCTTTTTGTGAAACAGTCACTTTAACCATTCATTTTTGGCATCAGTAAGACCGTCAGACATTCTAAACAATAGTTTTGAACAGTAATTTCCTCCATAACAACAGGAAACACCCCTCTCATTCAAACTCCTCCCTCCGTGTGTCTTGTGTCCTCCTGGCTGTACAGCGGGCGTGTCAGAAGCGCTTTTGCTGCTGCCTGCCTGTGTGCCTGCCTGCCTGCTTGCCTGCGTGCAGACGCTCCTTGTGCGAGTCAAGATGGGCCGGGGAATGCGTGGGCGATGGGCAGATGTTGATTCTGGCCTTTCTGAGGTGTTTCAAAGTGTGTTTCACCTATGATCTATTTTGCAAATCGCTCTCCGCTCTCTGTGTGCTGCTGCCGGTGCGCGGCCGCTCTCAGGCAAGACAAGTCTTGAATGGATTACTGTGAAATCGCCACGGCATTTCCTTGAACGGCTTGGTCCCGCGGCAGTTTTTTCTTTGATTTCGGTCGTCTGGGGGAGCACTGTCAACACTTAGTGGGTCGGTAAAATAGATTATACACATTATCTTGCTCCAATAGTGATCTCGAAGATGTAAAAGTTGTTGATTGATGTACCACCGTCAAAAAAAAAAAAATGTTTATGTAAGACGAGTTAGCTCGTCCTTGGCACTTAAGCGCTGGATTATGTAAGACGAGTTAGGTCGTCTCTGGCACTTAATGTGTTAAGCTTCTCTGGACTCAATACGCCCACTGCAGGCGCATACTGCAACATCGGGCGTTTCGGGCAGATGCCCGGTGGCCTGCCATGGCATGGCCTGCATTTTTTTTTTTTTTTTTTTATATATCGATACTTGGCATCCAAATATCGATACAATATCATCAGGCAAAATATCGCGATACTATGGTGTATCGATTTCCCCCCCCACCCCTAGTATGTAAATATGCCAGACACGGTGTGCACTCTACTGCTGACGTATGTCTCGACTGGTGCTGCTGATGTGATGTATAGTTATAGGGCCATGTATAAAATTGGCATGGCTCCCACAGGCTTTGAAAACACTTCAAAGTTGGTGAATTTGAGAATGTTTTTGAAAACGGGTGTACGGCCGGATTGAAAATGGTTGAATTTACAGCAGAGTGTGTCCATATAGCACCCTTTCCTCATTAAAAGCAACGGGAAGCGGCCGCAAGATGAACTTTTTCCAGTCAACCAATTGCAATGACAGAGACGCTGGCCATTTCCCATATCGTCCATAGCAACAACAATAATGGAGAAAGTCAAAGTGCTGGTGGTGGAGAAATATGACATTCTAATCATTGAATTTACGTTACTGTAACAGCGATCTTAAAGGCAGTATGGTACCGGACATGTATTGTAAATGTCTGGTAAGCCTTTGCTTGGTTCCATAACAGTGTATTGTCTGCTAGAAGAGCTAACCAGGGTAGCTAACTACTGGGTAGTAAGCTAGCAGCGGGGGAAGTTATCCACTTTTATTTCTCCTCACACAAAGCGCTCCAGGCAGCACACAAAAATGCTGACAAACACCATGTGGACACTCGCCCTAAGGAAAGTCAATTAAATGTCCTTGAACTTGCCATTGGTGTAAATGTTGGGATTATTCTCAGGAATGAATAACATATTTTTATCCATTTAAAAACCACTCCTTCACTTCACGGGTTTATCAATAAGTCTGTCGGCCAGCCAACCGATCAGTGCCCTCTGCCCTCAGACGGACCTGGAGATGGTGACGGAGGACCTGGCACAGAAAGTCAACCGGCCGTACCTGCGGACCCCGCGCCATAAGATCATCCGCGCGGCGTGCCTGGTGCAGCAGAAGAGACAGGAGTTCCTGGCCTCGGTAGCCCGGGGAGTGGCCCCCAACGACTCCCCCGATGCCCCCAGGCGCAGGTAACAAAACACTCAGTTCACTGAATGCCTAAAGCAGGGGTGCCCAACCTTTTTTGACCCAAGATCTACTTTTCAAGTAGCCAGCCTCCCGAGATCTACCAGTCCAGTTTCAACATTGCCGCAAACGCACACACATCGTTTCCAGCCTGCAGTAACTAACCTCACAACACTTTCTCGTTGTCCCACAACCACTTGACGCTAGGGCTGTGAATCTTCACTGGCCTCACGATTCAATTCCATTACGATTCAATTCGATTACGATTATCGATGCATCTTAAATCGATGCATCACTTTTTTTCCCCAATACATGATTTATTTTTTCTCACTTTCTTTTTTCTCACTGTGTGGCTACTTTTAAAATAAAAGTGCATTTGGAATTGCATTGTATTATGATCCATAATTAAAATAAACAACTGCATGTACTTCCATTATATTTTATTTGATTATAAAAAATATATTTATTTTTTATTTATTTTTATAATCGATTTTTGACGCGATCGACCTGGGGTCAGTCCGCGGTCGACCAGTAGACCGCGATTGACTGGTCCGGCACCACTGGCCTAAAGTGTAAAACACATCAGCGGTGGCAGGCATTATGACGCGCATCATGTGACGCCCCTAGCACACATAGGAAGCATTGCGCTGCAGCTCGTACGAGCGACCACACAGCGCGGGACAACGAGATGACGCGAGGCAGCCACATTTGAAATGGCACAGTGGCGTGATGTAGAGCAGAGATGTGAGACGAGAGGCTCGCCCGCCTGGAGCTGGCTCTCAACTTCCACACTGCCGCTCAGAGGGTGAGACAGGCAGGGGGACGGAGGGACAGAGGGTGAGACAGGCAGGGGGACGGAGGGACAGACAGATTTGCAGACAGACAGTTATTATAGTTTTGTATTTTACATTATCTTTATTTTTTATTTTGTTTTTATTTATTTATTTTTCAATTCAGTGTCTGTTAGTTTCCAGAGTGATTGTACTTGTCCAATACCTCCTCATGCTTGCTGTGTTTACACATTTAACCAAACTGACAAAGACTGCTGGTAAAGATATTTTCTATTTTATTTTATTTTATTTTACTTAGTTTTATAATTACACAATATCGTTTGAGTTAGTTTTAATGTGTTTTAGTTACAGTACCTATAATAACTTAGATTTGGATGATGAAGTGATGTGCGGAGGTGCTGATCTGTAGCTGACAGCCTCCTGTAGTGCATAACTAACCCTAATCCTATCTCAGTCCCTCCAGGAAATTGTGATGTTGCGATTGCAGTAGGGCTGGCACGGATCAGAGAACCCACGGATCGGATCGCGTGACGGATTTTGAGTCACGGATCACGGATTTTTCGGATCAGCAAAAAAAAAATATATATCAGATTTTCTCTCTCAAAATTAGATTTTCGATTAGATTTTTTTAATACTATTATAATTCTCTAACCATTTGTTGCCCTGCACAGCTCAAAAAATATTTTTTTCTCATAAGTGACACAATGTATGCTTTTACTCTGAAGGCAGAACGACCCAACTTCCTGTTTTAGGTGGCACTGCTATGCCTAACTTCGTGGCTGTTGCTTGCACCAGTCACATGACACGGGTACAGACCTACAGACCAGACCGCAGGTCAGTCTGGAAATATAACGTTGATGCTACGTTAAGCTACTCAGTGGCCCCACGTGTTGTTTTGTTGTTATGTGTCCTAAGGCAACATTTCACCGTCCGGTGATAATGTGTTTGTGAAACGTGTGCGCGTGTGTGTGTGTGTGTGTGTGTGTGTGTGTGTGTGTTGTGGCTCTCGTTATCTTGTGCAGCGCGCAACACGCTGATCGCATTCCTGTGCTTTTTCAGAGGTGTTGAAATAAGTTTGTGTGACGCTGTCTTTAGTAGCCACTAGCCACAGCCTTCAGAGAGACTTTACAGCGGGGAGAAGGGTTGAGGAAGCTCACTTGTGATTGATTGATGATTATGCCTGGCTGTGTCTGGCTGCGCTGGGCGTTCTCATACACTAACGTTAAACGTTAAATGAAACGAAAGGGGGGGGGGGGGGGGGGGTCCGCGGACCATTGACGTTCCGAACCGCGTTCCGAACCGTGGGGGCTGATCCGTACGGGTCACGGATTATCCGTGATCCGTGCCAGCCCTAGATTGCAGTAATTACAGCAGATTCAACCAATCTCCAGATATTTGCGAGGGCTTGCAATTTTCAGAGACAACTTCATAAATTACATTACAATTTTTTTGAAAAGTTGCCATTACGTAGTAGTTACTGTTTTTAATGGGGGGGGGTTATATACGGAGGAACCCCCTGGGGGAGCACGGGGAGAACATGCAAACTCCACACAGAGAGAAAGGCCCTTACGACGAGATAACCCACCTGGGCAGTGGGCACTGAAGATATGGGGGGGAACACAACCACAGTGCCCACAGTGTCCCAGGCGAGAATCAAACTCAGGACCTTCTGACTGTGAGGCGACAGCTCTACCACTGAGCCACCGTGCCCCGGCTCAATCACATTGATCTGGTCTTGATAAGGTTCCAGACGGGTGATCTTTTCTGCATGCCGGATGAGGCGCCTTCCTCGTTAACCAGGCTCGGATCTACGCTGTTCAAGTGGTGAATCATTGGCGTCTAGCCGTGTTGTACTTATAAACGCCATCACAGTTCTTGCAATGAACAATGTCGTCTTTTAACTCGAAATGGTCCCAAACAAAACTTTGCTTCGCTCGTCTGGCTGAGAGCTTACAATGTGCTGGTGATGTTCTCACCAGCAAGCCCAGTGAGACCATGCCCATAGCCCCACCCAGAGGTGCTCTGTTAAGTTGTCTCATAGTCCCATTGCGCCCTCACCTGGTTGCGACCACGTAGTGAAATCTTATACTGTCGTTTGAGCACATTTAGGCCTATTTGATTTGATTAAAAAAAACATTTAAAATCGATAAAAATTCCACATGATCGAATCAATTCCTTAACGATCAATTATCGATTTTCGATTATTGATGAACATCCCTACTTGTCAGGTTCACTCAGGAGTTCACTTGACATGACGTCCGCTAATGTAACTGGATGTAACACACGACACGCCCCTCTTTCAGAGTTCCCCTGACAGCCGGCAGTAGGCGGATAGGGGGAGGCATTTGGTTGAAAGGCAGATATCACCAATGGATGAGGGTTCTGGTTCCGACAGCGTCTCTGACAGCACCATGCCATTTGTGTGCTCACTGTTCGCCTCATCTTCATATGTAGTCTGGTGACAGACCGGTGGAGGAAGCAAAACGCGTCTCTGGGTCTTTTTGGGTGTCTGTCTCATCCTATCTCATCTGTCTGCCTGCCTGTCTGTGTGTGTGTCTGTCCACCTATTTATTTTATTTTATTTGAGGTTTATTTCGAAAGGACAGATCCAGAATACATAGACTGATGAGCAAATAACAGCGAACAAATGTCCAAAGGCAAAAGAACAGTTATCCGATGCTTGTATAATGCTTATAGAGACAGTCCGCATGTCTGGGAACGCCCATACAGGCTGTAGGAACGCCCACAATAGACGCTGGGTTAGCCTGGGGGCGGGGTCAGGGTGGGGTAAATTCCCCCGTTCTATCCATTCAGCAAAGTTAGAATTTAGCTGATAGCCCAGCCCAGGCAGACACAATCAGGGATTTAACCACCGCAGTAAACGCACATCTGAGCAGACGTCTTGTGTTCTGCTCTAGAACCCCCAAATCTGTAGTTTAGAGCCGCAGCACCGTCTTTTGGTGAGTCAGCCCATGAGATATATGGGCGGTTTTACCCCACTCGTGCGCCAGCCGTTTAACATTTTGTGGGCGTTCCCAGACATGCGGACTGTCTCTTATAGCAGCTGCTAGTTTGCAGCACCTGTCCCCTCGGTCATCTAGCGTGAAAATAAAATGTGAAAACGGCAAGGTACAATAACACAAGGGAGGTTAAAAGGCAAACTTGAGAAAATAAAACCTGGGTATCAGAAAATACCATAAGATAAGAATATATATGCGTAGACACCCATACGCACATGCACACAAACACATGCAGGTACGCACACACACACACACAGACCCATACATAGAGGTAAACAACGTGAGTGAGTACACGTTTGTTGCTGAATTCGCCAGGATTTGGTGAGCCTGTAACAGATTTCAGGTGATCAAGTAGCAAGTTCTTTCACAGAGAAGGCTATTTGCCTTTTATCTACCTGTCGAAACGTGGTCCGTCTGTCGCAGCTGGCTCTGTCTTTTCAGTTGTCTGTCTGCATCACCTGTGTGTTTAGCTGTGTGTGTGTGTGTGTGTGTGTGTGTGTGTGTGTGTGTGTGTGTGTGTGTGTGTGTGTGTGTGTGTGTGTGTGTTCCAGGGAGTGTCAAGGAGAAGCCCATACTGATGATTATTATCATTATTGATACTGAGGATTATTATCATTATTTAAAGGAACACTCCGCCCATTTTCAACCAGCTTTGTATCATTAGAACATCAGTAGTATATCAGAAAACTGTAAACGGTTTTGAAGTCATTCATCTAGTTTGACAGTTATTGAGTTGATTTGAGTTAATGAGTTATTAATTTGAGTTAGTGTGGACCAGTGATGTCACTGGTCCACACTTTAACACTCAATAACTGTCAAATTAAATGACAGACTTCAAAACAGAAATGGGTACAAATCTAAATGGGATTTGGATTTTCCTTTGTATTTCACTTCCAATGTCAAGGTGATTTATTTTTAAATGGCAAACATATTTTGTAATGCATTGAGATTTTCTATTGTAAAACAACTAATCCTTGAAATGCTATTTGCACTTTCATAGTCTATACTTGATACATTCCCTCTTTATATGAAAGAAAAAAAGTTTGATGTGTGATGCCAATAAACTATGTGTTGAGTTTTACTTTCTCTTCAAGTTTGTATTTATTGGTTAGTGTTGCAGGGTGATATATGATTGATTCTCTGGAGCCCCTGTTCCCTAGTAGTTTTCCCTCCGTTCTCACGGGTGGGTGTTAGTGTGTGTGTGTGACTTTTGTTTTAAGAAGCGTCTTATGAGCTGAGGCTGTTTGTATCTGGCCTCCAGACCACCGACTGAGCTGTCCACGAAAGAGACCGTCTATAGCTGTCAACGCCCCGGCCTGATAGCAGGTGAGCTGCTCCCATTCAGTTTGGGACTTCTTGTTTGATGTTTCTGTGCAAAGACGTTCTGTGTTGTTGTGGCAGGGTTGGATGGACTAGACACGAGCTTGATCGTATTTTGAGAGTCACAGTTACAAATTATGACATTTCAGTAGGGAATATTGGGCATAAAAATACACACGATCACAGCGGCTGTTTCCAGAGAAGCTGTCGAGCTGCCAGCTGTGTCTGCAGTAATCAAGGTGGTGAAGCGCCCGTGTGTGCGCCTCCCTCTGGCCACCATCACCACCGCGGTCATCGTCATCCTGGCTGTTTTCATCCTGGTAAGACGACTCCGCTTCCACCACTTTGAGCCGCTGGTAGAATGCCATCACATGCTCTGCTATTTATAGATGTACTGCAATTCATAGCTGAAATAGCAAACTTCAAAGCCTGCTGTCCAGTGGCTGTATGTCAATCAAATCCTTTGATCCTTTTACTCCCCCTTAGTGCTTCATCAAGCCAGATTTGACATGTCCCAGTGATAGTCCTGACCGCCATGCAAATAGCTCCCACCAGCACATGGAAGATCTCTTCTACCTACCTGTGAGTGATCGCTCTGTTAAACCATTGGTTCTCAAATGGAGGTCCGGGGACCCCCAGCGGTCCGTGGCCCCCTGGCCTCCACGAAAATATTGTATGCTTTAAATCTAAAATGGTTCATGGATTACATTCTAATCTAACAAACCTATCAATTTAAAAGTCAAGCACGTTACCGTGGAAACAATTAAGCTTAGCCCAAAATCACAAATCAGAATGAGGTATATTTTCTATCTTGTAAGGGCTCCTTGGCTGAAAAACATTTGAGAACCTCTGTGTTAAACGTACACAATGATAAAATGTCAAAATTGTCATCTTATCATCAACTATCAACTCATTATCATCAACTATTTAAAAACAACACAGAGACATTTTATTAGCTAATGACTTTATTGGGAAACATTGTGCAAAACGTGTGTTTTCTCACCTCTTCTCAGTTCTCAGTGTCCTGGTCTGGACTGAGGAGGCGAAACGGAGGCAGATGGGTCCAACCCATGGCCCAACCTCACTTGTAGACGGGGAGCAGTGGAACATGCCAAGTGTGGTTGAGTAGGGAGGGGGGGGTTAATTGATTACAGTTTTTCACAATTGCTTAAACACATTTCCTGATAGACTACCTCACTACCCATCTCAAAACTCACACACAAAATGCAAAATCCTACACTTCTCTTGCAAAAGCACACTTTGCCCTCAAAACAGTGTTAACTCTTCACTAAATGGGATTTTCTTTTCAAATGACAAACACATACATCATATGAGTAGACATTTCTAAGCACCCATTGAACACTGGTGTGCAGAATGGAAAACACTATATAAATGCTTTATCAGTAGAATTATGCCTTTGCATGTTCAGTTTCAGGTTGTGCACATTGTGTCTAATGTGTTTAAACAATTGTGAAAAACTGTAAAACCAATTTTTGAGGGGTTAAACTACTTGGAGTCATTATAAATGGAGTCATTATAAATGATGACGTATGGGAAAGTCAATGTAATAATAGTTGTGTTGAAGGGGACTCTTGTTGTATTGTGTGGTTAATTGAAAACTAATTATGTTTGTCTCTGCATAGGAGGGGCTGCATCCTTCAATGGGGGATTCATGTCCCTGCTTCTGACAGGGGAAGGCACCAGGACTGCTGCCTACATACTGTAACTGGACCCATTTGCAGGGGCTTAGCCTACTGTATGTGTTTGGTTTAGTTCAGTTTTGTCTTGTCAAGTTTTGAATAGTGATCTGTTGAATTTATAAAGTACAATAAAACCTTTGTGGGGAAAGCCATAACAAAACTGCCTAGAGATCCATTGTAAGTTACCCAGGCTGTAGGGGTTAAGGCGGAGGACCTCTCCTCTGCAGGCGCAATCCCTGCAGAGATGGTAGAGTGAGAACAGGGTGAGAGGAAGGAGGCGGGGAGATAGATGGCAGAGGAGGTAGGGAGGCTAGAGAGAGGAGGCAGGAGAGAGGACAGACAGGAGGTAGGGAGGCTAGAGAGAGGAGGCAGGAGAGAGGACAGACAGGAGGTAGGGAGGCTAGAGAGGAGGCAGGAGAGAGGACAGACAGGAGGTAGGGAGGCTAGAGAGAGGAGGCAGGAGAGAGGACAGACAGGAGGTAGGGAGGCTAGAGAGAGGAGGCAGGAGAGAGGACAGACAGGAGGTAGGGAGGCTAGAGAGAGGAGGCAGGAGAGAGGACAGACAGGAGGTAGGGAGGCTAGAGAGAGGAGGCAGGAGAGAGGACAGACAGGAGGTAGGGAGGCTAGAGAGAGGAGGCAGGAGAGAGGACAGACAGGAGGTAGGGAGGCTAGAGAGGAGGCAGGAGAGAGGACAGACAGGAGGTAGGGAGGCAGGAGAGAGGCATGAGGGCAGGAGGGCGGTAGGCAGGAAAGAGAGGACCAAGGCAGGAGGTAGGGATAGGAGAGGACAGAGAGGAGAAAGACAATGGAGGAGGTTGCACCTGCGTAGAGAATAGCAAGAGAGGCGCTTCGCCCCCCCTCCTCCCTCCACTCCCTCCTGTCTCCCTCCCCTTCACTCCCTCCTGTCTCCCCCCTCCAACCTGTCCACCACCATTTCCCCCCCCCCCATCTCCGACCTCCTCCTCCCGTCTCCCTCCCGTCTCCAACAAAATCCCCTCCTCTGCCATCTATCTATGCATCTCCCGGCTTCCTTCCTCTCACCCTGTTCGCACTCAACCACTCTACCATCTCCGCAGGGACTGAGCCTGCAGAGGAGAGAGGGGAGCAGGCACAGTCCCTGCAGAGATGGTGAGAGTGGTTGAGTGAGAACACGGTGAAGGAAGGAGGCCGGGAGATGGCAGAGGAGGGAGGGGGGATGGGGAGGAGGAGGAGGGGGGGATGGGGAGGGGGGGGGGGGGGGGGGGTGGGAGATGGGGGGGGGGGGAGGAGGGAGGGGGGGATGGGGGGGGGAGGGGGGGATGGGGAGATGGGGAGGAGGGGGTGGGGAGACGACTTCAAATCCCCTGCAGGAATCAAACCTGCACTTCTCCGCATACAATGTGGCTGTTAAGGTGATCGCCTTAACCCCTAGACCATCAGCTAGGTAACTTACAATGGATCTCCAGGCAGTTTTGTTATGGCTTTCCCAATGAAAGACTTGAAAAGGTTTTAGTGTCCGTACCGGGATTCAAACCACAAACCTTTGGGTTGGAAGGCATGGTCTTTCACCACTGGACTACAGCCCAGCTCAAACACACAGCACATGCAGCAAGTCAAATAGATGTGGTTAAGATCAGGGTTTTCTTACCCACGACCATACCCTAACCCAATTGATATGGTGGTCGTGGTTAAGAAAACCCTGATCTTAACCACATCTATTTGACTTGCTGCATGTGCTGTGTGTTTGAGCTGGGCTGCAGTCCAGTGGTGAAAGACCATGCCTTCCAACCCAAAGGTTTGTGGTTTGAATCCCGGTACGGACACTAAAACTTTTTGAATATTTTGTTTTCAATTATTAATATTATTTTCACATTTACTAATCATTAACCACTCTATTCAGGAATTGACCGACTAATCAGCAACTATCTAATGATTAACTAATATATTCACGAACTGACATGTATTAAAACAGTTAACTACTCTGAGTCTGCACTGAGTGCTCATAAATGTCAAAATAGAAAACCAGATTCAAACATAGGCAGAATGGTTCCAGGTCCATGTTTATCATACCAGAATGTTAGCACAACAATACAAAACTCACAGCAACAAGTAGACCAGTGGTTTATTGATAGTATTCTGTGACATCACCACACAGACATCTTGGTCTGCTTGTAATCAATTAACAGGTGATTAACCACACAGCCAATGAGCTGTGTGTAGTGTAAAGTGCCATATTGGTCGGAAATGCATGTGACATCATGGGAATACTATGAATAGACAAGTCCAAGTGAATCAGTTGTTATTAAGCTTTATGAAGGCTACTTAAACAAGATAATTTAGGATAGATATAAATGTACCAAATGTTATAGCTATGTTATAGCAGACGTTTTGTCATTTCTAAAAAAAATAGATTTTTCAGGTTCGCACAACATAGTATTGCATAAGGAGTTGCTCATAATAACTCTTTTTAAATCTTTAAAGTATTTTAGTTGCTGTTCTGGGTATGGCATTGCATCCCTGAGAAGGCTACATCGGTACAGCTGGGTTTCATTCAGGTTCATGTGTAAGGATACTCATTCTACAGTGGGTGTTTATATGATATACTGTGCAAATCTATATTTTTTAATCTCTTAAATTACATAATATTCCTTTGGTTTCTTCAGTGCGGTTTGCTGATATGTCAAAGAGATAGTTACACAAATAAATGACAAAACTCATAAGCAAACAGAAATGGTGAAGTGCTGCTCATTTCAGAGAGATACCGTATTGCACAGACAGATGAGATCATCTTCACGGTGGAAGAGGTTTCTCCTGCTGGAGCAGGAGTGAGCTCATCTGCCAGGGTTAAACAAGGTCGTGAGCCAGGGGTGAGTGAGGTCGTCTGCCAGGGGTGAGCGAGGTCGTCTGCCAGGGGTGAGTGAGGTCGTCTGCCAGGGGTGAGCGAGGTCGTCTGCCAGGGGTGAGTGGGGGTGAGCGAGGTCGTCTGCCAGGGGTGAGTGAGGTCATCTGCCAGGGGTGAGCGAGGTCATGAGCCAGGGGTGAGTGAGGTCATGAGCCAGGGGTGAGCAAGGTCATCTGCCAGGGGTGAGTGAGGTCATCTGCCAGGGGTGAGTGAGGTCATCTGCCAGGGGTGAGTGAGGTCATGAGCCAGGGGTGAGCGAGGTCGTCTGCCAGGGGTGAGCGAGGTCGTCTGCCAGGGGTGAGCGAGGTCATCTGCCAGGGGTGAGCGAGGTCGTCTGCCAGGGGTGAGCGAGGTCATGAGCCAGGGGTGAGTGAGGTCATGAGCCAGGGGTGAGTGAGGTCATGAGCCAGGGGTGAGTGAGGTCATCTGCCAGGGGTGAGTGAGGTCATGAGCCAGGGGTGAGTGAGGTCATGAGCCAGGGGTGAGTGAGGTCATGAGCCAGGGGTGAGCGAGGTCGTCTGCCAGGGGTGAGCGAGGTCGTCTGCCAGGGGTGAGTGAGGTCATCTGCCAGGGGTGAGCGAGGTCGTCTGCCAGGGGTGAGTGAGGTCATCTGCCAGGGGTGAGCGAGGTCGTCTGCCAGGGGTGAGCGAGGTCATGAGCCAGGGGTGAGCGAGGTCATCTGCCAGGGGTGAGCGAGGTCGTCTGCCAGGGGTGAGCGAGGTCATGAGCCAGGGGTGAGCGAGGTCGTCTGCCAGGGGTGAGCGAGGTCGTCTGCCAGGGGTGAGCGAGGTCATGAGCCAGGGGTGAGCGAGGTCGTCTGCCAGGGGTGAGCGAGGTCGTCTGCCAGGGGTGAGCGAGGTCATGAGCCAGGGTGGATGGGGGCAGATCAGGGCATGGTGGGGCAGGGCATCAGCATGAGACACAGAGGACTGGGGCTCAGTGCCAGCCCCGATGAGTCTCTCCCTACACACACACACACACACACACACACACACACACACACACACACACACACACACACAGGGGTCAAACCAATAGAACTGGAAAATAGAATGCCCATTGGTCACACTGTATTTGGGCGTGTCACAAACAAAAGGCAAAGTAAACAGAGTTCCAGTTTAGATGATGCCGTCACACTTAGTTTCTGTTGCTCCATTAAGACTGAATGGGAGGAGCTGCTTTGTAAGTGTGGCAACACCTGATTCCAGCAATTCTGGGTACATGTTGTGTTTCAGAGCTGTTAGCTACATGTTGTGTTTCAGAGCTGTTAGCTACATGTTGTGTTTCAGAGCTGTTAGCTACATGTTGTGTTTCAGAGCTGTTAGCTACATGTTGTGTTTCAGAGCTGTTAGCTACATGTTGTGTTTCAGAGCTGTTAGGTACATGTTGTGTTTCAGACCTGGCTACACGTTGTGTTTCAGAGCTGTTAGCTACATGTTGTGTTTCAGAGCTGTTAGCTACATGTTGTGTTTCAGAGCTGTTAGCTACATGTTGTGTTTCAGAGCTGTTAGCTACATGTTGTGTTTCAGAGCTGTTAGCTACATGTTGTGTTTCAGAGCTGTTAGCTACATGTTGTGTTTCAGACCTGGCTACACGTTGTGTTTCAGAGCTGTTAGCTACATGTTGTGTTTCAGAGCTGTTAGCTACATGTTGTGTTTCAGAGCTGTTAGCTACATGTTGTGTTTCAGAGCTGTTAGCTACATGTTGTGTTTCAGAGCTGTTAGCTACATGTTGTGTTTCAGAGCTGTTAGCTACATGTTGTGTTTCAGAGCTGTTAGCTACATGTTGTGTTTCAGAGCTGTTAGCTACATGTGTTCAGAGCTGTTAGCTACATGTTGTGTTTCAGGCCTCTTTTGGTATGGTATGGTGTTTATTCTTAATCCCCGAGGGGAAACATGGTTTGCCACCAGAGCGAGAACAGATACAAACAAGAAACAGTAACATACAGCACAATAACAATAATACAGTGGAGAGAGAGAGAGCCTCACAAAGCAAGGCTAGCAGTGTTCATTAAAGAATTTTACAGAAGCAGGAACAAAAGATCTTCTAAATCGCTCAGTAGAGCACCGAGGCATCAAAAGCCTATTACTAAACGAACTGCGCAGGGCATTAAATACATTAAACAAAGGATGGCCTTCATAAGAAAGAATAGAATTCAATTTTCTCCTTGTTCTCTTGGCTATAATCATCTCCAAAGAATCAGGGGGAAGGCCAATCACTGAGCCTGCCTTTTTAATCATTTTGTTTATCCTATTTTTGTCCATGACAGTGAGGCTGCCCCCCCAGCAGAGCACAGCATAGAAAAGGACACTAGCTAGGATAACTTGGTAGAACACATGAAGAAGTGACCTGCTGATGTCAAATGATCTAAGCTTCCTCAAGTGGAAAAGTCCAGACTGGGCCTTCTTGAACACAGAATCTGTGTTCTTCTTCCAGTCCAGCTTACTGTCCAGGTGGACACCGAGATACTTATAAGACTGGACTATTTCTACCTCCAGCCCTTTAATAATGACAGGGGAGACTTCTGCCTTCTTCCTCCCAAAATCAATAACTAGCTCTTTGGTCTTTTCAACATTGAGCAGTAAAAAATTGTCATCGCACCAGGAAACAAATACATCAATCTCCTTTTTATAGGCCCGATCGTCACCTTTGTTGATGAGACCAATAAGAGCAGTGTCATCAGAGAATTTCTGCATATGACACATGGCCTCACTATGTCTGCAGTCCGCAGTATAAAGAATAAAGAAAAAAGGAGCTAAAACTGTTCCTTGAGGGGCTCCAGTTTTTGTCCAGATGATATCTGATACAGTGTCGTCCAGCCTAACAAACTGAGGTCGAGGCACAAGATATCTCATGCACCAGGCGATGGTTGAATTATGCAATTTATATTGAATCAGTTTATTTGCTAGAATGTGTGGCTGGATAGTGTTGTTCAGGCTCCATCTGGGCCCTTCTTGATCTAACTTCGTTCTCTCTCTTTCTTAAAAAAAAAAGAAAAACTAACCAACCTTGTACCACTAACCTAAACTTGTACCACTGTTCCTTCAGAAGTTGTAGTTGTCATAGACTGTGCTCCATAGTTGATTGCTCTATTGCTGACAAAAAATGTGTTATTGTAAGTCGCTTTGGATAAAAGCGTCTGCCAAATGACGTAATGTAATGTAATGTAATGTAATGAAGGCGCTCGAAAAATCAAAGAACATTTCCCTAACAGAGTTTAAATAAACGTCTTACAAATAAAGAAAAGCCACTGTCAAATTATGCGATTTAAGTGAATGTTTTGAGCTTTGAGAGAGGTTTGTTCATGTTTACCCATTTTGGTGGATTGTCCCAAGATCATACAAATGATGTGATTTTTGTGAACTTAAAGGCCCAATCCGTCAAAACTCACTATTACTGACGCCGGTGGCCGTTAGTGTAACTGCAGGCAGCGTGTGAACGAGCTGACGCGCGGGCACCATACTCGCACGCGCACAAGCAGTTGCCTGGCAACAGCAGAGCTGTTCGTTGCTTTGTAACGTTAACTCATAAAAGTCACTTGAAAACGGCAACCTGGACAATTTATCGGTCAGATCAGCCTCGAGATGCCCAGGAAGGATTCTGGATGAATTAGGGGACGTTATTGTGGCATGTTTGGTCGTGTTTTGGCTTGCGTTGACTGCGGGCAAGTCGATACTCATGTTAGCAAAAGCCAGGAAATAGCCTGCTCCCCCTGTATGTATGGTAATGCCTGGAGTTGACCAAACTGAACAATCAAACAATGTTTCATAAGCATAACAGTAACGTTAGGCATATTTAGGACTGTTAAATTCATTATCCACACAAGACGGTAACGTTATTAGTGGGGCTGGTGGTAATTTCTATAAATGTAAATGAATATTAGTTAGCCGCGATTAGCATCAAGCGAACGCTACTAGTATGTGCAGTCCCACTGCAGTCAGAGCCTGCTGGCTGCGGGAAGTGGATACTCATGTTTGCACAAGCCAGGAAATAGCCTGCTCCCCCTGTGTGTACGGTACCGTCAAACAATGTACCGTAAGCATAACAGACAGTAGGCTAACGTTAGGCATATTTCCGACTGTTAGATTCATTCATTATCAACACAAGACAGTAACATTATTAGTGGGGCTGGTGGTAATTTCTATAAATATAGCTAAATCTATTAGTTAGCATCAAGGGGAGCGTGCCTATGTTCCCACAGCCCTATGTTCCCACAGCCCTTTCTTGACTATTTTATAGAGCAGCAACGCGTTGAAAATAGAACAGTGGCGTAAAATAGAGCAGCGCGTGTGCTGCGCGTTGCATGCTGACAAGCCACGGCCGGTGTGAGTCTTTACATTAAATATAATTGAATCTAAAAGGCGCGGCGCGTTTTTTTGCGCGACATACATGTTCGGTGTATTTTGGCCTTAAGGAGCTAAGTTTAGCAAAGGACGTGTCAAAATTATGCCAGAGAACAGCACATGTCCACAGGCCAGGGCTACTAGCAAACAATCAAAATAAGATAATTTTTTTATTTATTTAAATAAATAAAAATATTGCACTATTTATGCAGTTAACTCAACCTTTATTGCACTATTTATGCAGTTCACTCAACATTTTTGTGCCAGGAACAGGCAATCTGCAAGTGCTGTCCTTTGAAGACTATTTCAAGATTTATATTTCTGGCGCCAGCAACGCCAATGGATCTTTTCTCCTCTCGTTTCATGACGGTGGAAACAGAAATTCTGAACAACTAAAACCTTTCCTCCACGGTTTCCAGGGATCAAGCTTCCATGAATAGCAGCCATCTGAGCAAACACTGTGGACCACTCAGCACCAATGGGGCATGGCCGCGAATTACGATCAAAATATAAGGGGGTCGTCGGAACTACACCTCTCCACCAAATATCGTGAAAATCCGTGCTGTAGTATTTACAAAATTGTGCATTTGGTTTTTCAAACTGTCGCAATAGAAACAACTATGGACGGATCGTGATCAACACAAAAGTGTTCCACGCAACACGCCTTCACCAAATTTGGTGAAAATTGGAACATTCTGCATCGAAACGTTTAGATCACATTGTGTTTTGTTATTTTTTGTGGTTTTGTGTCTCTTTGACCTTACTCAGTCATTCGTAGTGATGCATTGTGTAAGTTGGATTGTGAATGCCTTTTTGATTCTTCATTAATACAATAAAATAAAATTAAAAATTAAAATGCACACAGACAAAGAGTAAGTAAATCTTAGTAAACGTGGGAACATTATGAGAACTAGTGCAAACCACTTCTTGTAGTTTAGGGGGCTGGGGCCAAATCTGATATGGATGAATTGCTAACTAGTGCTAGTCATATTGTGTATTTTTTCATGATCATGTGTATTCTTGCATGATCAAAGGCACACAAAACTTTGAGACTGGTGTGGTTGTGCAACAAGACTATTGTTGGGAAATGTGGGAACACAGGGCCTTATTTTGGAAGAAAAAAAAATCTAAGAAATGTGGGAACATAGGGCTGTGGGAACATAGGGCTGAAATCTTAGAAATGTGGGAACATAGGGCTGTGGGAACATTGGGCTGTGGGAACATAGGGGTGACCCCCGCATGAAGCTAACGACTCACCACCGCAGCTAAATGCAGTCAAACAATAATGTTCCATGACCATAAGCATAACGGTAGTAACGTTAGGGTTGCATTACTTCACACAAGACGGTAATGTTAGCAGAGTTTCTGACCAGGTGGTCAGATACTTGTACTACGGAGTGACAGTAAAAATCTTGAAAATCCATTAGCAAGCAGCTAACGTTATCTGGTCAAAACCACATTACAGTAGCTACAAGCAGCAAGTTCCCTTCATGAACCGAAAACACAGTCCTGACTCTAGTTTCCCCCCCGATGTCGGTCACATTGCTGCTGTCTGGCCAGACGGGCTTCATTAGATAAATATTTATTTATTTAGTCTGGACTTTTTCTGGAGTCTGTGTTTGTTGTTTCCTTTAGCTAGCAGCTAGCGACGAGCGTAACGTTAAAAGCTACTTCAGCCATTTCCTGTTAGCGTCTAGACAAGAGACAAGCTCGACGTGAACGCGCGAGACGTCACATCCTCTAGCTGTGGCGGGAGATGCTATCCACTTCGAAACTGCGCTTTTCCATGTATCTTCTGAACGGCTGGTCGGAGAGAAACGCCCCTGGTCGCCATTTTTAAGTGACGTCAAGGCGCATTCACTCAGTGCCAATAATAAACACTTTGTGCACATTTATTTCTCGCCAGAACCAACGGAATGGGCCTTTAAGTACATGTTTCTAATTTATCAACGGGCTTTTTAATTTATTTTTTTAATGATCCAAGTTGCAGTGGTTTACCTCTGAAGTCGGCAGGCCTGTCCTCCCAGGGTGACAGCACAATACCCAGGGCTTTCCGCTGGTTACCTGACAGGGCTGCTTCCTGTTCAGCTGTTACTGCCACAGCCTGCTCATAGGAGAACATGCTGATCTGGTTCGGGTTAAACACCACCTGCAGAAGGTGACATGAGCCAAATGAGGGGAGGCAGGAATTGTCAAGATGAACACACCAACATAGATAACAAGACATTTCGGGTCCCAGAACAAAAGCTGAATAGAACTCCATAGACTTGTTTTGTGGAAGTCAGGTCAGTGTACAGTAAACTAGTAATAATAGTCATTTAAGACTTACACTAAACTGCTCAGGTGGTATCATTGAGATAGCCAGAGGTGTGATTCCTTCAATTTGGTCCCTCACCAAAGCTGACATGGACATATCTGGAAGACCAGCTGCACAACGAGAAAGTGAAGTAGCATCAATGCTCCCAGAGCTAAACAGCCACCAACATAACTGAGTGAAAAATCACATTTAGCAGATGATCACAGAGAGGATTGTTCATATCAGGGTGCTCAACATGAGGAGAGTGGATGTGTCTTACCTGCCAGAACTGCAATCTCAATGAAGACATCAGTCTTCCAGTTACCTGTGGGTCCAAATGCAAGACTGTGTTGCAGAAGGTCGACGAGAGCCAGCAACTGGTCTGGTGAGCAGGACAGCCTCAGCTGACCCAGCCACAGCACAGCCTTACTGAAGCCACCAGGGGGAGACAGCAGGTCACACAGTAAGTAAAGGGGACAGAAGTACCACAGGAATGAGTCCGGACCTGGATGTTAACACTTCCGCCTCTTATGTGTAAAAGTCAATGGGATTTATGTGTGAGGATTTCGGTTGAATGCTTGAAATAAGGTCTGTGGTTAACAAAAGTTTATGACTTTTATGATTTTCAGTACAGAAGCGTAGGCTACAGTGTAAATGAAGCTACAGTGTAAATGAAGCATACAGTGTAAATGCGTTTTTTTATGAGATTTTCAGAAAATGCTTCAACAGTCATAAAAGCGGTCCTCATATATCTACACACACAGACACACATATAGTGTGTGTGTGTATATATATATATATACACACACACATACAGTATATACATATATACACCCTATATATAGATCTTTTTGTGAATGTACAGCCCATTTTTAAACCAGCAGTATTTATATATAATACTAGTATAATAATATTATACTAGTAAATAGATGATGATGATGATGATGATTGATTTTTATTAAATGTGTCATGCACTTGACAGTGCCCAGCCCTCATGGGCTTACAAGACACACATATGATATATTATGCAGTACAACATACGCCAACGCCGCAGTAATAAAACTAAATCACAGCATAACATAACATTCACCATATCAGCAAAACAAAATCATTACATCATTTTCTGAACATAACATTTTGCCTTAGCTCCCATGCCTGGGAAAGAAAGTTTCCAATAAAGAAAGTGCCTTTCTTAAAACACATGATAATAATACATAGATAATAATATTATAGTATAATAATATACAATATAATAGTATAATAATAATAGATATATATACACATACACTAGGGTATTCACGACTACTGAATTTTAGTAGTCATCGACTACTTCCAAATAATAGTTGACTAGTCGATTAATACCGCTGAAGATATATTTTTTTCACACAATAGAAATGATCAATTCTCATCAAAAGGGTCTCAAAAACAGCCAGTAAAGGGTTAACTTAATGTAGGCGGGACCAATGTGGAGATATGTGAAATAGCAGAGTCCTGATTGGCTCTGAGAGGCTGTTTACAAATGAGCCATTACACCCCAGCAGCTTGTCTGAGTTGGAGATAGCGACTGTTTGACTTCAGTAACAACATAGACGAGTCTTTCTGTCTATTCACCTTATTCACCACACCCACTTTTTCTCTCTTCCGCGTTCAACGCAAACGTATTTGTTCTTCCGGTTCAGCGCTAGTTGCCTACTGTGGCTAATATTAGCCGCTAGTTAGTTATGTTATATGGCAGTAAAATGCCACTGAATGACCAAATTGATATAACTTTTAACCATTTTGAGTAACACTGTTTCCATACGGATCACCAGCGTTAGTTTGTTTTTTATAAACGTGGCTATATTCATAACGTTTCTATCTCGGATGCGTTATTTTGAATCCCACATAGGTTACGCCTGGCGCAACCTATGTGGGTTTCAGGACAAAACAGTCTCGACTCCACTAACGTCATCTTTAGAGCACAATATTCCTGGAATGCAAGTTTAACTAAACACTTACATGTCCTCTGTATTCTACATAAAATTAAGATATTACGGGTTGTTTTATTTTGTATGTTACATACTTATTGGCCAAGATATGTTAGTTTATGGGGGAGTAATTCTGCCAGTTTAGGAGGGGAGTGTGGGCGGCCATCTTGCCTGCGAGGTTTTTGGCAAGTCTAAAACGGAAATACTATTACGAAATGACGTAATGCGGAAGCGTCCATGTGTGGGCAAAGAATAAGGTGAATAAGTACCTTCAATTCTGTTGATTTAACATGGCGTCATGTGGAAAATGAGTGTTCAAACAAATCTATGTTCAATTTATGTATTTATTCTTCACCACAGATGAACGATTAGTTGATTATGATGCATAGTGTCGACTAGTGTTTTTTTGTTGACTGTGAAAGCCCTAATATACACGTATAAACACTAGGGCTGTGAATCTTCACTAGCCTCACGATTCGATTACGATTCAGAGGGCTACGATTCGATTCGATTCGATTATCGATGCATCTCGATACATCTTAAATCAATGCATCACTTTTTTTCCCCAATATTCCCCAATGATTTATTTTTTCTCACTTTCTTTTTTCTCACTGCGTGACTACTTTTAAAATAAAAGTGCATTTGGAATTGCATTGTATTATGATCCATAATTAAAATAAACAACTGCATGTACTTCCATTATATTTTATTTGATTATTAAAAAAAATAAAAAATAATTAATAATCGATTCTTGACATTTGTGAATCGATGCAGAATCGTGCACGTCCGCATCGACGATGCATCTTATAATCGATTATTTTTGACACCCCTAATAAACACACACACACACGTCTCACCTGAACTCCACAGCATTGAAAAAACGCATCTCTGTTGTTTTAGCTCCACACACGATGTATCCCATCGCCACAAAAGTGCTGGAGTCCAGCTGTGAAGGTTTCTGCTTGGTGGCGTTTAACAAGCGGCTGAACAGCACAGCCAGCTAGGATGAAAGCCATGGAGAGAATGAGTGAGCGTAAAATAGCCTCAAACAGGATTGTAGGTGGATGTATTAGCAACGTACTTGTACCTTCACCCTGTATTGTATAGCATGCCAGTGCTACTTGTACAATTTGTTTCAGAAAGCGAGTGAACACACAACACAGTGGATGTAATATGTCTCCGGCTATGACCGAAGCTGATACCTGTCTGTCTGTCCAGGTGTTGACTGATCCCATGGCGTAGATACTCCTCAGCTCGGACAGACGGAGGGTGCCCAGCTCTGCTTCTGACATCTCCACCGCTAGTCCACCCAGCTGAGCGACCAGGGACGGAGACATGGAGCGGATGTGGCCATGCACCTTCATGCGCGTGTTCACGCATACACACACGCATGCATGCATGCATGCACACACACACACACACACACACACACACAATCCCAGAGAGACCCCAGTTAAAACATGGCAGACATTTTAGCAACATTTCACATCCATAAAACCATATTCACCAACTTAAAGTCTTTATTTATTGTTTTTGAAAAGCGTAGCAAACAATATACTAAAACAATATATTCTTCCAACAATAAGAAATCTATTAAATCACCTTTGTACATTTGTACTACATGTTTTGCAATTAAAAAAAGACAGGGCAGACGCATTAACAACTGGATTTAGGAGGGGTTTCAAATGTAAACAGGAAGTATGGAAATGTCCCATAGGGAAGAAGCCTGGAATGAAATGCATGTGTGATGTGACGTGATGTGATGTTCTCACTGTGGTAGTTCCTGCACGATGGATGGCTGGAAGAGAGTCTCACCTCTTTGACTTTCTTGAGCAGCTGTTGGCGTTGGTAGGGTGTAAGGAACGGGTCGTGGCCCATCAACTCCAGACAGTTGGAGAAGTCCGATGAAGACATGCTGCTCAGACTGTGCGTGGTCCAGGCAGAGGGAGATGTTGTCTGCAGAAGTGCACAGCTAGGAATCAAGGCAGGAGCTGGCCAAGGACAAACAGGGACATGGATCAGACCAGGGGACTCTGCAGACATCCAGCATGTAGCACAGGCTGTGTCTTTCATTGACTGTTATCTTTGTCTTACGTTGTTGTGTTGATTACATCCAGCATGTAGCACAGGCTGTGTCTTTCATTGACTGTTATCTTTGTCTTACGTTGTTGTGTTGATTACATACTGTAGTGTTGAGTGAAAATATTTCTCATTATTCTGTAATGATAATTTGGGAGCAATTTGTTTGGACCACCACACGGCTCCCCCCCCCCCCTCCCCCCCTGGCTGATGGCCCTCCAGGCTTATCACCTTCCCCTCCCCCTCATCCCCCAGGCTATAGACAAGTTTCCCAGCGCTGGCCTAGGGCGGCGCCATAGCAGCCTTATATGTCCCCGGCTTCCGGTTAAGTCCACATAGCGTCCACAGCAGCCTGATGTTGCCAATAAGCTACGACTTAAATAGAGACTTATTACATCATATGTTTTCCGCCCCCTGTATGTTGAGTGTTGGTGAAAAAGAAAAATATAGCAGACGCTTTCTTTACTGTAGAGCGCCGTTTAAAAGCTGCACAACAAGCAGCATCAGTCCCGCCGGCCAGCGCTGGACCCGCTGTGAGGAAACACACAGGAGGAAACCGAAATGTCAAAACAGACATCCCTTGCTAGGCCAGTCCTTTTTTTTTAATCGAGATCATGCAACAAGTAGCCTACTTCAGCCGAGGCCAGCAAGACGGCAGGAAAGAAACAGAAGCGTGCCTGCCGCCGTCAAAAGCAAAAGAGACCCGACGTAGGCTGTCAATTTAGCGGAGGTAAAAAGCCTTTTTACCTACTCGGGCGAATCAATCAATCAATCAATGGCTCGCGCTTGTTGCCCGACGCTCGTATGATGAGGAGATGAATCAAAATACTTACCACCAATAAAGCCACATGCGAGCCGAGAACGAGTGCAGGAGAGCTGACGCAGGTGCCAGGTGTGGAGTGGGAGAGATTAAGGTGCGTAGCCTATTGCTGGAGATTCAAGTTGTGCGCTGTCTGCACTCTGCACTGACACTGTCGCACTTATTACTTTTAGCTGCGTTGTTTTTTCATCAAGGCAATGTCCAGAAGATATGGGTTCATGAATGTCTGCAAATGCAGATAGATAGGCTACAGTAGGAGACACACACACACACACACACACCACATATTGACTTGGCTGCTCCTACCATGTGGCTGGGCAGGCTGTAGCCCTGGCGGACACAGGCCATGATGTTCTCCTGGATGACTGAGAAGGCCTCAGTGTCTTTGTAAACCAGCAGGTCCTCTGGCTCTGCCAGGCAGCTCACTTTACCCAGCCTAAAGGTTCAACAACACACACCTGGCTGCAGATCACAGCTTTCCTTCCAAAATGCTAAATGCTAACGTTATGTAGTATATAACAACAATTTCAACTCATACACTGAGAATGTACTCAGAAATGTTAAATCCACTATTGAGCTAATGGGTTATAAGTGTTGAGTTTGGGGTGTCTGCAGAGCTGCTGACCTGGTGAAGTGCTCAGCTGTCAGGTTCTTGTAGGTGCCTATGAGGCTGTGAGCTACACACTGCTGCTGGAGGTGAGTCAGGGAGCTGATCTGCAGCACGTCCAGCCCCTGCAACAGCTGGAGATACATGACAACACAAAACACATCAGATCATCCTGAGGCACAGATCCTATTTGTGACTCAAATATAATGTGACATTGAACACATTTTGTTGGTGGTCAAAATGTATCGGATAAGATTATAAAAATGTATGAGATCAGATATCAAAAATGTATGAGATAAGAAATAATGCGTCTGTTTGCGGCTTCACGCCCGTGAGCGTTATCATATGAATGATGCATTCAAAGCTTCTTTTGTATTCATATGTGAGCACGTCAGTTACCATTGTATCCCTGCGCCATTCTTAATTCATGTGTTGGTATCTTTACTTATTGAACGTCAGTTACAAGCTCAAGCATAATAAGCAGTGTTTGGAATAACGCCGTTTAAAAGAACGGCGTTAGGTAACGCCGTTATTTTTTCAGTAACGGGGTAATCTAACTAATTACTGTTTCCGTCGTTACAACGCCGTTATCGTTACTGAACGCTAAATGCGGTGCGTTACTATGAAATGATTGAGTAAACTACCCGTAGCCTACACTAGTGTTGTCAAGTGAGGAGACCGGGTGGGTTATAACGAGATAAACGATTATGATTGGCTAAGGCAGAGTCATGTGTTTCATGGCAGCCAATCGGAGCCAGTGTTACACACGAGCCAGGAGTCAGGACACGGGCGACACACACACACACACACACAGACACACCAAACAGATTCGAGGAAGCAGCAGAAACGGCGAGTCCGGAGTAGAGAGCTGCGCGGGGCTGAAATTTCGGCCCGAGCCCTCCCCGGCCCGTGACATGCAGACCCGTGCCCGATCCAGCCCGTTGCGAGGCCCGAAGCCAATATTACGATATAATGACACATCTCTCTCCCTCTCTGTTCCGCGTGCTGCGTCGCCGCGTGGCCGTCCTGCGCAGCCTCTCTCTGTCTGTCTCTCTGACTCTCTCTCTCTCTGTGTTCGGGAGCTGTCCGCTCGCTGTACATGGATGGACAGGGTCTGTGTGTGGCTATGGGAGTGTCTGTGCACTCCTCCTCTTTGTCTGACTGTGCTCCGCTGTGTAAAATCAAGCGAGTACGCTAATACAACATTATTTAATTGAATTATTGAAACGGCCCGACCCCGGACCTATTAATTAAAAATAAATAAAAAACAAGCCCGGCTTCGGCCGAGGGGCCCGTGAGGGTACCCTCAGGTTTGCAGCAATCCATGAAAATTTGGCATTTTCAAGGTGGAGATAACGCAAATAGTTACTTTCCCTGGTAACTAGTTACTTTTATTATAGAGTAATTCAGTTACTAACTCAGTTACTTTTTGGAACAAGTAGTGAGTAACTATAACTAATTACTTTTTTAAAGTAACGTTCCCAACACTGATAATAAGACACAATGGAGGTGGCTGCTCTCTGCTTTTGACCAGTGTGTGACAGTAGCTCTGCTGTGCCCCGGGGCTAATCGCACTGACAAGAGCGCCCACTTCTCAGGTTTCCCAGCCAGGTGTTGGAGAGCTCAGAGGGCTGATACCTGAGCAGGTGAGAGGTGTTGGAAGTTGTGGAAGGGCAGGTAGACGATCAGGTTACCGGTGTCGCTGATGACTGATGGACCACCTCTGGTTATGTTGAGGGGGCCTATAGCCTGGACGTACCACTGTCCAAACGCCCGCCGCTGTTCTTCAGTCATGAGTGGCAGGTTCATGTTAATGGCCTCCCTCCTAGTGGAAAATAAATACACACAAAAACAGGTGTCAGTTGGATGCCACGCCCCCTTTTGGTCACTGGGCGTGGTATGTTCATCAATTCTAAGTTGGTCCATGATCTACCTTTCTACAAAGTTTTGTCAAAATCCGTTTGAGACTGACAGACGGGAGAAAAAACATGAAGTTTATTTATTATTTTAACTGTTTTTTTTTCACTTTTTTTTCACTATTTTGAGCTGCTGACTCGCTGTCCAGTCATATCAGCTGATGTCTGTATGGAATAATGTTGTGTTTTTATGTTTTATTGTGCTGTGTTTTTATTATGTTATTTTTATGTGCTTTTACTATAAATCCTGTCTGCAAACCAAACTGAATGGAACTGTACTCTGTTAGAAGCCGGTAAAGACCGAAACTGGACTGGCATGGGAATGCATCTGCACTGCTCTGGAGATTGCTGTAATAGTATACCTGAATCAAACTGAAATATAGAATTCATAATTTAATTTATTTAGGTATCCGTTACCTATATTTTGCGATTGTTGACTTAACAGCAAATACCTGCGCACAAATGGTGGCTTTTCTAGATTTAAATCTAGCCAGCGAGCTACAGTAGGTTCATTTACATTGTATCTACTGTATAATGCATGCTCCTGACACCTCTGGGCACAATGACACATGGCTTTGTGCAGAACCCTGACAGCAGGGCGTGCTCAGATGTGCAGAACCCTGACACCAGGACGTGCTCAGAAGTGCAGAACCCTGACACCAGGGCGTGCAGAACCCTGACACCAGGACGTGCAGAACCCTGACACCAGGACGTGCAGAACCCTGACACCAGGGCGTGCTCACATGTGCAGAACCCTGACACCAGGACGTGCTCAGATGGAAACAAGTGTAGAAAAGTGAGAGAGCATGATTGTACACCATCAGAATAAATCTTATTGTTTACTAGATTAAGGTACACACTCAGTACCCACTTTCTTAGGTACATATACAGTATACTGTACGATCTAGTACTGTACATATCTAGTACTATGCTGTACCTATCTAGTACTGGGCAGTGGAGGTGCAACAGTTAGTCGACCACCTATTTTTATAATCGATTAATCGTTGACATTTTTAAGAAGAAAAAAAATACAATTATCTATATATCTATAATATTTTCTGGTTTCTTTAGTCTATGATAGTAAACTGATTGTCTTTGTGTTGTGGACTGTTGGTCAGGACCAAAGAAGACATTGGAGATGTCATCTCGGGCTTTGGGGACATTTTTCATCATTTTGTGACATTTTATAGACCAAACGACTAATCGATTAGTCGAGAAAATAATCGACAGATTAATCGATAAGGAAAATAATGGTTAGTTGCAGCCCTGCTGGGCAGGACCTCCTGCTGGGCAGGACCTCCTGCCCCCTGCTGGGCAGAACCTCCTGCTGGGCAGGATCTTCTGCCTCCAGAACAGTCTCCATTCTTCCAGCATGTTTATGTTTATTTGCACATAGATACATAACATACAGTAATCATTTAAAAAATTGCTCATTATGCAGGAGAGGTTGGAAGCCAAAAATGGCTGATAAAGGTACCTCCCCCATATCAATTTCAACAGATATATTTTAAAAAGGAAAAAAAAAGGGGGGGGGGGGGAGCATGGATTCAGGAAGCTGTACTATTGACACCAGGAAGGATGCTCCATGGGTTCATGTTGCTTACAAAACCCCTGGCAAAGCGTGTTATTGGCATGTCTCACACACACACACACACACACACACACACACACACACACACACACACACACACACACACACACACACACACACACACACACACACACACACACAAAATGGACCAGGCAGTGTTTTTCCATTCTTTCACCATTCTTGTTCCTAGCCAACAGAAGTGCAACCTGGTCTGCCGCTGCGGCCCGTCTGCTTAAGACACTGAGACAAGTTATGCTCTGAGATGCCCTTCTCATCACTGGTCCTTCTGCTGAGACACTGAGACAAGTTATAGAGACAACCTCCTCACATAGAGACACTGCATAACGCATCATCATTCAGAAGCCACGCCCAAGACGGGGGAAAACACAAACCCCCCCTCCAATCCTGGCGTTCTCCTATGTCACGTGCATGGTTGCGTGTTGCACAAAAAGATCGTATATACGGAAGATGAACACTCCAACTTACTTCCTGACAGCTAGATCCACATTTTTCTTCTCGCCAATTCTCAATGGCTTCCTTGTTTTGCTCAGGAGTACAAAAAAACTATAACTGGCGATTTTTTACATTTGTTGTCTGCGCAGCCCACCACACAACAGCTTTTAGCTATCGTCGGTGTCGGGCCAGGACCTCGAATCTCACTTTTTTCACTTTTTTACTTTTTCTCATAAATCAGTGGCACTAGGCACCCCCCACCCCTCTGTGTGTGTTTTACAAATTTTAACCAATAGAAAAGCATTAAAACGATCTTGTGAGTAATTCTCGTAACGCCATTGGCCCTCAAACTGTCCATCAAACCTCGAAACTCCACCCCTGCCTCCTGTCTCCAGGCAGAAAACCACCCGCAAAGACCGCAGGATTCGCAGGATTCGCAGGATTCGCAGATTCCCAGCTGGCACAGGTTTTTTTTTACTTCGTCTGAGGTAAATTGATCAATAAAATGTTTTCAAACTGCAAACTCATTAAACTATGCAGTGTACCTATCGTTATGTCTGATGGTAACACTATAAATCGAAGTGGTTGTTGATAGTGGGACAAGCTAACATAGCGCGGCTAACATGCTATCGCGGCTAACGAGCAATGCTGTTTCTGGAGAGAAAAGCTGAATCATCGTCACAATAAACATTTAAACTATGCAGTCAGTCAGTGTACCTATCCTTATGTCTGATGGCAACATTGTGATTATAAATCGAAGTGGTTGGTTGTTGACAGTAATGCTAGAAAAGCTAGCTAATGTTACAAACGTTAGCGCTCCATGTTAGCTAGCTTTTTCTAGCCTGAGAAATGTTGAATCATCGTCATATCACTACGTTAGCTTCTAACATTAGATCAATCATTCGCTCAATCTTTACTTCATGAAAGGTGATAGAACAGTCACTTGAAATTCTCTTGAAACTGTGATGATAAATGTAGTCTCAACAGCAAAGAAATTGCTTGCTCTCTGAGTCTAGATACAAGCTGGTCAAATTAATGTTATCATGTTAGGCTATTGTTCACTTGCGCTGTCGCTATTTAAGACTGTCATCATCAGATGTATGTAATTCATAATTACTAATCTAGTTAGCTAGATAACTTTTTGCTTCAACATGATGCTATAACCTGTTGATGCAAACTAATCTGTTATGACCCGGTTTGTTTGTTTTTGCAGTAGAAATGTCTCTGTCGCTGGAAGAGATGTGCCAGCTGGTCAATGTGAAGTATTCACAGGCAATAAGGGCAGTTAGTGTAGTTGCATCTGACAGCACATCTGAAGAGGAAGTAGGCAGCTCCTGCCATCCCACAGGCTCAGAGGATGATGGGGCAGCAGTGGAGCAAGGAGAGAGAGAGGAGTTTGAAGCGGACACAGGTAGGGTGAATTGTGTTAATCAGGAATTGATATTACAATGGTTAATGAGTGGATACACATTTCACAGACACACACTTAATCATGTTTTTGTTTTGTTTTTGTTCCCTCCCCCCCTCCACAGCAGCTCTCACAGTGGATAATATGAGGGAAAAAGTCTGGAGCAGCGCTGACAATTTAAATACCTTTAATTTTTTTATACATTTTAATAGGTGCAGAGTATCAGACGTATATTATCAGACTTTTAGTCTGATACTTTGTCTGATGCACTTAATGAAGGGATTTAATTGTCCGAGCTGCTCAAGATTTTCTCCTTTTTTATTGATGCTACCTTCCTGTTTCTGTGATGCACCGGACCTGCCTACTAATATAGCTGAAGTGCGGTGGGACTCTCTCTCTACTGGATAATACGAGGGATCAGTGTTGGTAAACAACGGCTTACTGAGGGGTAACTTTATAATGGGACCTTATGGAGCCAGCCCTGAGCGACAGTTACACAACATACATGATACATCAGACTCTTGAGCTACTTCTGCTCTCACTCAGAATGTCAAAATATAAGCGATGTGATGTATACTTTTTGAGATATTGACGTTTGTTTGGCACAACTCATACTAGTTAACTGCTGCAGGGTTCCACATTTCCGGGTGGTTTTTGATTATGATGGAAAAACTGATGTTTTTGTTGTTGTTTCCACAGCAGAAGAAGGAGGCAGCTCATCTCAACCCAGGAAAGAATCAGAGGATGAGGGGACAGTGGAGCATGCGAGGAGAGAGAGTGCAGAGAGCGAGGATTCGGAGGCGGACACAGGTAGGGTGAATGTGTTACTGTAATCAGGAATTGATATTACAATGTTTCATGAGTGGATAGACACATTTCACAGTAGACACACACACACACACACACTTTTTTTTAAATCTCCACAGCAGCTGTCACAGTGCATAATACAGACACACACTGATGTTTTTGTTGTTGTTTCCACAGCAGAAGAAGGAGGCAGCTCATCTCATCCCAGCACAGAGTCAGAAGATGAGGGGACAGTGGAGCATGCGAGGAGAGAGAGTGGAGAGAGCGAGGATTTGGAAGCGGACACAGGTAGGGTGAATGTGTTACTGTAATCAGGAATTGATATTACAATGTTTCATGAGTGGATAGACACATTTCACAGAAGACACACACACACACACACACACACACTTTTTTTTTTATCTCCACAGCAGCTGTCACAGTGCATAATACAGACACACACTGATGTTTTCGTTGTTTCCACAGCAGAAGAAGGAGGCAGCTCTTATCATCCCAGCACAGAGTCAGAAGATGAGGGGACAGAGGAGCATGAGGGTGGAGAGAGCGAGGAGTTGGATGCGGACACAGGTAGGGTGAATGTAATACTGTAATCAGGAATTGATATTACAATGTTTCATGAGTGGATAGACACATTTCACAGAAGACACACACACATTCTTTTTTTTTATCTCCACACTGATCTCCACACACACTGATGTTTTCTTTGTTGTTTCCACAGCAGAAGGAGGAGGCAGCTCTTATCATCCCAGCACAGAGTCAGAGGATGAGGGGACAGAGGAGCATGCGAGGAGAGAGAGTGGAGACGGTGAGGAGTTGGACGTGGACACAGGGTGAATGTGTTACTGTAATCAGGAATTGATATTACAATGTATGAGTATTAATGGGTGGATAGACACATTTCACAGCAGACACAAGCACACTTTTTTTTACACCAGCAGTCACAGTGGATAACACACACACACACATACACGCTAATGATTGTTGTTGTTGTTGTTGTTGTTTAAGATTCCCACAATGGTGCTGAGGGTGACACAGTTGGAGGAAGAAAGCGGAAAAATCCAAATAATTGGAAGAAGTCTGTGCAGAAAAAGAGAAGAATGATGGGACAGCCATACCTTGGGATGAGGAAGCAGGAAGAGGTAACCAGGGAGCACCGGGTGATGGGACCAAGATGCCAGTCAGCTGGACATGCAAAGTCCTCCCTGATACACTGCAGTGAGATTGGAGAGGCTGCAAGGGAGAAGATTTTCAAAGACTTTTGGGAGAACATGAACTGGGAAGAGAAGAGGATGTATGTCCGTGGTTTGGTAGATGTCGTGCCAGTACAGAGGAGAAGGGGGTCTGAAAATTCAAGACGGTCATCTACCAATCTTTACTTTTTAAAAGTCGATGGGCAGAGAAGGAGGGTGTGTAAGAATCTGTTTTTGGCAACGCTGGGAATAAGAGAATGGTGTGCCCTTAACTGGGTGAAAGACAGAGACAAAACACAGAAGACGGCAGCATTGTGTCACAGAGGTGAGGCTCATGAGTTCATCAAGAGTTTTCTGAAGGATCTCCCTAAGGTGCCCTCCCACTACTGCAGGGCAGATACATCAAAGGAGTACCTGGAGCCTGTCTTCCAGTCCATGAGTGATCTGCATAGAGTGTACCAGCGTGCTGCTGAGGAGAAGGGGCTGACAGCATTATCTAGGCAGGTGTTCTCAGAAGAATTTAAGCGGCAGAACCTGGGTCTTTACCATCCAAAGAAAGACCAATGTGACACATGCTGCTCCTTCAAGGCTGGCAACTTGCCAGATGATGAGTGGCAGGACCACTTAATTAAAAAGGAAGAGGCCCGTGCTGCTAAAGGACAAGACAAAACTGACATGACTGACAAGACCATGGTTGTCTGCATGGATCTGCAAGCCCTCCTCCTCTGCCCCAGATTGAAAGCATCAGCTCTATACTACAAGACCAAACTCGCCGTGCACAACTTCACAGTTTACAACATGTCTACACACAACGCCACGTGCTATGTCTGGCATGAAGGAGAGGGAGGTCTGTCCGCCAGTGAGTTTGCATCCTGTATCACAGATTTCCTCTCCGAGCATAAAGAGTACGAGGAGTACATTTTGTGGAGTGATGGTTGTGGGTACCAAAACCGCAATTCGGTGCTCAGCAACGCTCTCCTCAAGTTCTCCACAGAGATGAAGAAGGTAGTCACCCAGAAGTTCCTGGAGAAGGGGCACACGCAGATGGAGTGTGACTCAGTGCACAGTGTCATCGAGAGGCGTCTGAAAAACCAGGAAATCTATGTCCCAGCTGAATACGTTGCACTGATGAAGAATGCGCGGTCCAAGCCCAACCCGTATGAAGTCAAATACGTCGACCACACCTTCTTCCAAAACTTCAGCAAACTGAGACTCTGCAAATCCATCCGCCCAGGGAGCGTACGCGGTGACCCCACTGTCCATGATATCAGAGCCATCAGGTAACTATCAAACTAAAACCATGTCCCTCTCACCAATCCAGGTCAAAAGTCATGTTGTTGCACATTTACTTGATTGTTTTATAAAGTTATACTTTGTATTGTATGTTAATGGTTTCATGATGCTGTGTAAATGGTGTCATTCAAACTCAGTCAACCTTTGTCTTTTTGTATGTCTTTTTTTGTTATTAGGTACAACATCAATGGAACAATGGATTTCAAGACCCAGCACTCAGATAACTGGACTCCACTGCCGAAACACCAGCTCCGACACACCCCCTCAGACATGCCGACAGTCACACCACTCTACACAGAGCGCCAGAAGATCAAGGAGATGAAGTACAGACACCTCCAAGAGCTCAAGGAGGTCATCCCACAAGACTTCCACAGCTTCTACGACAACCTAAAACACTAGGTAGGTACTGCATGTACCCAAAGTGATAGACTTGTTATGTTGATTATTGATAAATTGTTGTGGATAGATAGAATAAGCTTACCTGATATAGCTGTAAAAAAAATGGAGCGGGGGAGTAAACTTTCCCTCAGCTTAAAAACATGATATTAGACCTGAAATACTTTGTATAAACTATGGTCGTTTGTCGTATTGACTCTTTTCCCTCCGTCTTTCTGTCTGCCCAGAGCACCGTCGCAGGGGGGAGGTGGTCAACGCTGCTCAAGGAGATTGGTGCAGAGGACGGCGCCAGCGCTATTTATTTTATTTATTTATTTATATTTTGTATAATCAGACCAGGAGACCCAGTAAAAATGTCTGCGGGTACGTGTGTGTGTGTGTGTGTGTGTGTGTGTGTGTGTGTGTGTGTGTGTGTGTGTGTGTGTGTGTGTGTGTGTGTGTGTGTGTGTGTGTGTGTGTGTGTGTTTTCAGTGAGTGGGAGTTTATCTTCATATTTGTGTTTTGTAAGATTATTATTTGTTTTGTATCAGTCTGGACTTCAGTCAGTGGGTGCGAGTACTTGCACAACGCCTTCAGCCAATCCGTGTTACCAAATCAACTCAGAAGAACAGTGAAAGTCTTTTCTGGGGCATTACTCTTGTTCTTGTTTAATTGTTATTGAGTCTATTTCTGCAATTACTGCCCTTATTGGCTGTTTACTCTACTAATGTTAACTTTACCACTTGTTGCTTAAGGAAATGACATTACGGTTTTGCCAGTGGCAGCACTGATTGGCCCGGTTATGCCCTCAACTACGACACAGTCACTGATTTGTCAGGTTACATTCTAATTTAATTTATTAATTTTAATTGAATTACTGATTCAAGACAGCAGGTGCCATTAAGCTGGCTGTACCTGTGCTGGGTCTAGGACCTACAATAGGAGGTCTGATGGCTGTGGCAGGGGCAGCTGGGGTTTGTCTGTCTGCAGACATTATGGACAGGCAGAGGGTATGGGGTAACACTTTGGGCAGCTGCAGGGGCTTATTTGTTATTTATGTGCCCACAGCAGGTTGTCAGGTTTTTGTGGCTCTGTGATGCCGTGATCCCTTGTGGACCTTATCTTAAGATGTTGCAGTTGTGGTTAAATATGAGGTAGGGTATAGTTGTAACTATAGGTTATTTTACTTACAAAAAATGTATAGGCGACTGATTCTAAATTGTATTTTTCTATTCGTGGGGTTTGTTTGCATTAAACCTTGAATTACCCTAATCTCTTGCCTTTTCTTCCAATCTGTGCTAAAGTGACAAAAATCAATTAATCACAATACCTTTGAGTAACTAGTATTGTTAATAGTCTTGTATGTCTCCAGTAGGCATCAGTATCGAGCCAGAAACTGGAGGAAGCCACCAGTTTCCTGCTATACCTTTCAAAATAACACATTTTGGACTGTTCTCCACTCCAATGTGTCTTCTTGCATTGGTTTGCTATGCAATGGCTTTCTTTACTCAAGAAACACTCAAGACTAATGTTTTTATTAATTTTGAGGACTGCGACACAATGCTAGTGGAGAGGAGTGCAGACAAACCATCTAGTCAGCCAGTAGACTCAGTTCGCTAGTCAGCCAGTGCTGTATTCATTGGAACGTCAAATGTGTTTTATTTTGAAAGGTATGGCAGGAAAATGTTATGGTTTATTGGTAGTGAGCTTGAAAAAAACATGTTTTGCTGCTAGAATTTCTAGAAAGTACAACAATCATAATAAGAGAAGTTTCCCAGCTTCATCACTGCATGTGGAAAAGTGGATTATTCAGATTACTCCATGGATTATTATTTCTACTTCTGGATTACGTTTGGGGAGGCTTTGATGAGGTAGGCTGAGGCATCAACAACATGAGTTGATAACCTTATGCGATGCACAACGTTACTGCAGCTGGAATCAATGAATGACCAAATCTCTGAAGTCCATATTCTCACATTATTTGTCTTCCAAAATCCTGTAACTCCATTTGAGCTTTATTCACATTTGGGGGCGTTTGATCAGGAAGGCAGGCAACTATGAGTTGATGATAACGTAATGTGATGCCTTACTGCCATTTGAATCAATGAATGACAAAAGCTCTAATATCCATATTTTCACAAAATTTGTCTTCCAAAATCCTGTAACTCCATTTAAGCTTTATTCACGTTTGGGGGGGTTTGATCAGGAAGGCAGGCAACTGTGAGTTGATGATAACGTAATGTGATGCCTTACTGCCATTTGAATCAATAAATGACAAAATCTCTAATATCCATATTTTTACTAAATGTGTCTTCCAAAATCCTGTAACTCCATTTAAGCTTCATTCGGGTAAAATATTAATAATGTAATGACACATGCAAGTAACTGACCCTATATGAAGACACTGTACCAACTTTGGCGACGTGGTGTTCAGTTATTTTAAAAACACAGGGTTTTTTTCATCTCCTGAAAAGTTGTGGTTTTGGAGATACAAGGTTTCGGCACGACAGCAGCGCTATGTTTAATTCAAGGAAAATGACGCTGGTGTGTGGAAATGAACGGAGCTTTTCCCCCGTGATGGGCGTGGCCTATTTCATGCAGTGTCTCTATGCTCTGAGATGCCCTTCTCATCACTGGTCCTTCTGCTTAGACACTGAGACAGTTATTTTGCACAAAAATCCCAGGGTCTGTTTCTGAAATGCTGTAACCAGCGCATCTGGCCTCAACTATAATACCATATTCAAAATAATTTAAATCACATGTCTTGCACACTGTTCCATTCAATTGAACCTCTTGACTACATGCTTTATACTAATGATGTATTCATATAGGTAACACACTGTCGAGGCTGTGCATAAAAGGGGAGGTGTACATAAAGTGGAAACCAACTCTGTATATTTATTTTCTTAGTAACAAGTAGTATCATTAATTATTTTGACTTCAGTAAGAAAATTGGTTACAAATAAAAAATGGTTACTCATATCAAATTGAAGTTGAGTTTTCAAAAAGCGATATACCACTTTTTTCATCGCAATTAATGTTCCTCTCAGTTGACATGGGCATGTACTGAGGAAGCTTAGATGCAAAATGGCAGAAACGTGCTTTTCCCAGGTGGAAGTCTTCCCGCTACCTTGATTTTGTTGAGCAAGAGGAAAAATATGTCTACTTCAAATACCATTCAAACAGCAACCCAGAATTCCTATGTATTCGTAGGTGTGTGTAGATAATGTGCAGTGTTGGGGTAACTCATTACAAAAGTAACATATTACATGTAATATATTACTTTTAGCAGTAACTCAGTAATATAACAGTTGTTACCAATAGGATTTCAGTATTATTATACCAGTTACTTTGTCAAGTAACACAAGTTACAAATTGAGTTTTTTTTTTTAAATCAAAGCACATAAATAATAATAAAGATACAATCATTTACTAATCAAATTGTGTGTTTTATGCAAATAACCACTATGGATGACAATAACAGGAAGGAAAAGGATAACATTTAGAATTTTGGACAGTTTACAAAACTTTACACTGACTTCAAGACAGTTTAAATTGTTTTTTGGGATGGTCCCAGGGATGCGATGTCATTCTGCTACTGCAGTTATTTTTGTGAAAGTAATGCAAAGGTAGTGCAATAAGTAATGAGTTACTCTACACAGACAGTAATATTGTAACGTAACTTATTACTTTCAAATGAAAGTAACTAGTAATATGTAGTATATTAAATTTTGAAAGTAACTTGCCCAACACTGATGTGTAGTTTTTATCCTTAAATTATTGCTTCTGACTGTGCTATTGGATGATCATTCACACAACATTGCACAGGACTAAATATATTGAAATATATATTGAAATGAGTGACAGTATTCTTTTGATTGCTCAGCCGAACACTGAAACATATCAGCACTGTCTGTCACTCACACTCAGCCGAACACTGAAACACAGCAGCACTGTCTGTCACTCACACTCAGCCGAACACTGAAACATAGCAGCACTGTCTGTCACTCACACTCAGTCCAACACTGAAACATAGCAGCACTGTCTATCACTCACACTCAGCCGAACACTGAAACATAGCAGCACTGTCTTCTGTCACTCACACGTTGGCGTTGTTCTGCAGTGGAGGCAAAGCCTTGAGGTCAGCAGGACTGGCCGGGGCAGCAGAAGGGAGCCAGCTCAGGGAAGAGATTACCATCCTTCACCAGGTGCGTCCCTAACATCACTGACACCGCGGTGGACAGGTAGTCATCTGGCAGCTGGGAGACACAAGCAAACACAACAGGTCCTGTCTCACTACGGGGGGGACACTCTGTTACTATGTACTGTCTCACTATGGGGGGGACACTCTGTTACTATGTACTGTCTCACTACGGGGGGGACACTCTGTTACTATGTACTGTCTCACTACAGGGGACACTCTGTTACCATGTACTGTCTCACTACAGGGGACACTCTGTTACTATGTACTGTCTCACTACGGGGGGGACACTCTGTTACTATGTACTGTCTCACTACAGGGGACACTCTGTTACTATGTACTGTCTCACTACGGGGGGGACACTCTGTTACTATGTACTGTCTCACTACAGGGGACACTCTGTTACCATGTACTGTCTCACTACGGGGGACACTCTGTTACCATGTACTGTCTCACTACGGGGGGACACACTGTTACCATGTACTGTCTCACTACGGGGGGACACTCTGTTACTATGTACTGTCTCACTACGGGGGGACACTCTGTTACTATGTACTGTCTCACTACGGGGGACACTCTGTTACTATGTACTGTCTCACTACGGGGGGACACTCTGTTACTACAGTATGTACTGTCTCACTACGGGGGGACACACTGTTACTACAGTATGTACTGTCTCACTACGGGGGGACACACTGTTACCATGTACTGTCTCACTACGGGGGGACACTCTGTTACTATGTACTGTTTCACTACGGGGGACACTCTGTTACTATGTACTGTCTCACTACGGGGGGACACTCTGTTACTATGTACTGTCTCACTACGGGGGGACACTCTGTTACTACAGTATGTACTGTCTCACTACGGGGGACACTCTGTTACTATGTACTGTCTCACTACGGGGGGGACACTCTGTTACCATGTACTGTCTCACTACGGGGGGGACACTCTGTTACTACAGTATGTACTGTCTCACTACGGGGGGGACACTCTGTTACTACAGTATGTACTGTCTCACTACGGGGGGACACTCTGTTACTACAGTATGTACTGTCTCACTACGGGGGGGACACACTGTTACTATGTACTGTCTCACTACGGGGGGACACTCTGTTACTATGTACTGTCTCACTACGGGGGGACACTCTGTTACTACAGTATGTACTGTCTCACTACGGGGGGGACACTCTGTTACTATGTACTGTCTCACTACAGGGGACACTCTGTTACCATGTACTGTCTCACTACAGGGGACACTCTGTTACTATGTACTGTCTCACTACGGGGGGGACACTCTGTTACTATGTACTGTCTCACTACAGGGGACACTCTGTTACTATGTACTGTCTCACTACGGGGGGGACACTCTGTTACTATGTACTGTCTCACTACAGGGGACACTCTGTTACCATGTACTGTCTCACTACGGGTGGACACTCTGTTACTATGTACTGTCTCACTACGGGTGGACACTCTGTTACTATGTACTGTCTCACTACGGGGGACACTCTGTTACCATGTACTGTCTCACTACGGGGGGACACACTGTTACCATGTACTGTCTCACTACGGGGGGACACGCTGTTACTATGTACTGTCTCACTACGGGGGGACACTCTGTTACTATGTACTGTCTCACTACGGGGGACACTCTGTTACTATGTACTGTCTCACTACGGGGGGACACTCTGTTACTACAGTATGTACTGTCTCACTACGGGGGGACACACTGTTACTACAGTATGTACTGTCTCACTACGGGGGGACACACTGTTACCATGTACTGTCTCACTACGGGGGGACACTCTGTTACTATGTACTGTCTCACTACGGGGGACACTCTGTTACTATGTACTGTCTCACTACGGGGGGACACTCTGTTACTATGTACTGTCTCACTACGGGGGGACACTCTGTTACTACAGTATGTACTGTCTCACTACGGGGGACACTCTGTTACTATGTACTGTCTCACTACGGGGGGGACACTCTGTTACTATGTACTGTCTCACTACGGGGGGACACTCTGTTACTATGTACTGTCTCACTACGGGGGACACTCTGTTACTACAGTATGTACTGTCTCACTACGGGGGGGACACTCTGTTACCATGTACTGTCTCACTACGGGGGACACTCTGTTACTATGTACTGTCTCACTACGGGGGGGACACACTGTTACTATGTACTGTATAATCGATAAACCACTATTGGTCTATCGATCCAATGCTTCGATACCAGTCTGGATTTCATACAGACGTAATACTTTCCCCTCAACACGATCTGTTTCTAAATCAGACTTAATCGCCATTCCCCTTGTGAAGCAAACGATACAAGTTCCAGGCTCTAAAAATATTAAAGCCGCACTCCTTAATGTTAGGTCGCTGTCAAATAAATCTCTCCTCATCAGTGATCTGATTACCAGTCATAATCTGGATTTAATGTTCCTCACCGAAACCTGGCTCGATATGAACAACAGAGTGGCTGTTCTGTCCGAATCAGCACCGCCCAATTATAGCTTCATTGACACTCCCAGAGCTGATAAGAGGGGGGGGGGAGTAGCGATTGTCTTTTCTGATATGTTTCAATGTAAGCAGGTAACATTTGGAGACTTTCCATCGTTTGAATATGTTGCTGCTATTCTGAAATGCTCAACCACTGTGTTACTGCTGAATATCTATAGACCACCAAAATACTCAGCCAGTTTTCTCGTTGAATTTGCTGATCTTCTCTCCTTAATTTTCATTGAACATGACTGTATATCTATTGCTGGGGATTTCAATATTCATATTGATAACCCGACGGATAATTTTGCCAAAGAACTGAATATCTTGCTTGATACTTTTGATCTGTCTCAACATGTTTCAGGGCCTACTCACAACCGAGGCCATACCCTGGATTGAGTTATTACTAGGGGCTTCAAGTCCTCTTCTGTGTCGACTATTGATGTTGCGTTGTCTGACCATCTCTGCGTCTTTTTTGAAATGGAAATCTCCCCTGAGATCATTAATAGGTCACAAACCGTTAAAAGACGAGACATTAATGCAGGCACCAGCGCGCTGTTTATGGAGACATTTTCTTTATCTCCTCCCACATCAGCTTCTGTCAATGAGATTCTTGATAACTTCAATTCAACAATTCTGAAAACTATTGATAGTGTGGCGCCTGTTAGATTAAAATTGCTGTCTGGCAAAATTAAAGCACCCTGGCGAAATTCTGCATCCGTTAGATGCAAAAAGAAAGATTGCAGGAAAGCTGAGCGTAAATGGTGGAAAACTAATCTTCACATTCACTATGATATTTACAAAGAAAGCCTTCACTCCTACAACCTCGAACTGAAAAGGTCGAGACAATCGTTCTTTTCCGAGATAATTAACAAAAATGTGAACAATGCACGCACTCTATTTGCCACAGTTGATAGACTGACTAATCCGCCTCTCTGTTTAGCACCTGAATTCCTCTCTACTGTCAAATGTAATGAGTTTGCTGCCTTTTTTACGGATAAAATTATTAATATCAGGCAGGCTATTAGTGGCTCCACACCAAGAAATGCTGTGACATCATCCTACCCGCAGATCTCTAGTTCGATAAATTTGTCCCAGTTCAGCGTTATCGACCACGACATCTTAGAGAAAACTGTGCAAGGCCTTAAATCATCTTCGTGCTGTCTCGATACCCTTCCAACAAGCTTTTTTAAAAGCGTTTATAACTGTCTGTCGTCGGACCTATTGCAAATAGTTAATAGATCCCTTGTGACCGGCACTTTTCCTGAGTCCCTGAAAACTGCAGTTATTAAACCCCTACTAAAAAAGCATAGCCTTGATGCATCGGTAATCAGTAACTACAGACCAATATCTAATCTCCCCTTTATAGCCAAAATAATTGAAAAGGTTGTTTACCTACAACTCAATAGATTCCTAACCTCAAATGATCTCCTAGATAAACTCCAATCAGGCTTTCGCCCCCATCACAGCACTGAAACCGCGCTTACTAAAGTCATAAATGACATCAGAATGAACACAGACTCAGGCAAAAATTCGATTCTAGTGCTACTGGATCTTAGCGCTGCATTTGACACTGTTGACCACTCAATTTTATTGGACAGACTGGAAAACTGGGTTGGGCTATCGGGTACGGTCCTCCAGTGGTTCAAGTCCTATCTTCAAGACAGGAAGTACTTCGTCTCCATTGGCAATTACACATCTGACCTAACTAGGATGACCTGTGGGGTGCCTCAAGGATCCATTATGGGGCCTGTTCTCTTCAACCTTTATATGCTCCCTCTAGGCCTAATTATGCAAAAAAACAAAGTAGCCTATCATAACTATGCAGACGACACTCAGTTGTATATAACTCTTTCCTCAGCTGACTATGCCCCCATAGAATCATTGTGCCAGTGCATTGATCAAATAAATAACTGGATGTGCCAGAATTTCCTACAGCTCAACAAAGACAAAACTGAGGTGATCGTGTTTGGCCCCAAAGAACAAAGGCTTAAAATCACTGCATGCCTTGAGTCTCGATCCCTGAAGCCTAAGGATCAAGTCAAAAGTCTTGGAGTTATTATTGATTCCGATCTCAACTTTAACTCCCACATTAAGTCAATTAGAAAATCTGCTTTTTATCATCTTAAAAATATAGCAAGAATTAGGGGATACATGTCCAGACAGGATCTAGAAAAACTAATTCACGCCTTCATTTATAGTAGGTTAGACTACTGCAATAGCCTTTTTTCTGGTCTCTCCAAAAAAGAACTTAGGCAACTTCAACTCATTCAGAATGCTGCTGCTAGAGTACTAACGAAGACTAAGAAAGCTGATCATATCACTCCAGTTCTTAAGTCCTTACATTGGTTGCCAGTGTGTCAGAGAATAGATTTTAAAATACTGTTATTAGTCTATAAATCACTTAATGGCCTAGGCCCAAAATACATAGCTGAATTGCTCCCACGCTACGAACCGTCTAGAACTCTTAGGTCAACAGGGTCCAGCTTATTAACTGTCCCTAGGATCAAATCAAATCATGGGAAGGCTGCATTTACCCACTATGCTTCTGCTAGCTGGAACAAATTGCCTGAAGACCTCAGATCTGCCCCAACCTTACTTACTTTTAAAAATAGACTAAAGACTTTTATGTTTACCGTCGCTTTTAACTGCTGACAGCTACTATGCAAACCCAATGAGTCCTCTATAAGTTTTAGCTCTTTCTGCAACTGCTGCGCCTGCTGCCTATTGCACTTTTTTATACTCTCTTTTTTAAAGTTTTGTTGTGATGCTTTTAAATGTCCATTTTATTTCTTCTTTTCGTTTATTTTCCTGTAATACACTTTTTATACTCTTTTTTTTTAAGTTTTGTTGTGATGCTTTTAAATGTCCGTTTTACTCTCTTCTTTTCTTTTCTTTTCCTGTCAACCATTTTATGTGAAGCACTTTGAATTGCCTCTGTGTATGAAATGTGCTATACAAATAAACTTGACTTGACTTGACTGTCTCACTACGGGTGGGACACTCTGTTACTATGTACTGTCTCACTACGGGGGGGACACACTGTTACTATGTACTGTCTCACTACGGGTGGGACACTCTGTTACTATGTACTGTCTCACTACGGGGGGACAGTACATAGTAACATTCTTATCTTCTCCCCACCTCCCCCCTCTCCTCCGTCTATATTGCTCATTCTCTCCCCACCTCCTCCCTCCCCCTGCTCTCTTCTCCCCCACACCTCCCCTCCCTTCCCCTCTCCTGCTCTCTCCTCTTGCTCCTTCCCCACCTCCTATACCCTCCCCACCCCATCACTCTCTCACATTCCCCCTGCTATTCTCCCTTCTCCTGCGCTCTCCTCTGCTCTCCCCTCATTCCTATATTTTCTATATTATTAATTGTTCAAATGTTATCTTTATCCCTGTAAGACCCACGGTTGTAATATTACAACATTTGTATTTTATAAAAAAAAGGGTATAAATCATTTGTTTTCTTGTTCTTTTTTCACCTAAACATCATCATTGGATCCTATTGTTTAGTCTTGCAATGCTATTGGCCAGGATATTTGCATATAAGTACCCCCCACAGGGCCAGGACACATCACAACTTCAAAATTGTTGACGGAGCAACAACTCTCTTTTTCACTGGACGGAATTACTCACAAAGAAGTAAGTAAAATGCCTGTAATATTTTTTTGGGTGATCATTAGAATGTCTAGAACATGTACATATGTTATTATTGTGAAACATATCCCCCAAATGTAAATTAGAGCATGTTTTATAGAGGTTGCAATTTTACAACGGTGGGGCAGTGTGGTAGCAAATATCCAGGTGGTACTGTTAGTTTACATACCTGGCTAAGTGGAGTCTTATAGTTTTCACAATACATTTATACAGTTATATGTGTATTTTCCCCACATTGCATACCTACATATATATATAGTGTAGGCTATATGTGCATTTTTACTTTAATTTCTAATTTCCAATAATATTTGTAACCAATTGTACTCAAAGACAAATATACTGCATAACATGTAATTGCTTACAATGTTTTAGTATTCACTTTCAACAGATCAGTTCCTACTTCTGTTTGTAATCATGTTTATTTGGTTTAAGTTAGTTCCTGGAGGATTCCATGTGGTAATTGTTCATGTGGGGGTTGCACACATAGGACCATCATCATTGTTCATGTGAGGGCTGGTGGGGGTTGCCCATTTAGGACCATCATCCCTTTGTGAGGATAAGCAAAGCACAATAGGTTGGCCAGACAGTATTGTGTGACTTGTGAAATGTGTACTGCAGTGAGATGTGTAAACACTACTAATGTACTAAAGTTATTTCTTTATTTTCATTTCAGAATGCCACAAGCAAGGAGACTGGAAGAGAGTCCAAACCTGGCTCCACCCAAGGCACCATGTCAACATCCGCCATCGGATGTGCGCCAGGACCAAGTTGGACATCTCCCACGAAAGACACAGAGAGGGCGCTGCAGGAATGGTGGCTGTTCAGGGTACACCAACTTACTATGCCACAAGTGTGATGTTTGTCTGTGTATTTCAGGTGACAGGAACTGTTTCTGGGACTATCACTGCAAATAAGCGTAAGCAATTGATTGTAAATGGTGTTCAAAGTGATTTGCAGTCACTTGGAGTATGAGAGGGGGGTGCCTGTTACATTTTGCGGAGTAATTAGGTTTCTTTAGTACATTTATTGTATGTATTGTTTTTCATTTTGTTGTTCTTTTAATAAAATCACAATTCTTAAAAATATGGCTTACATTGATGTTATTATTCATAATGTATACTGTTCTGAGGCCAAATATTATTCATAATGTATACTGTTCTGAGGCCAAATAATAAACCATAACCATATAAATTAACCCTTACGTTGTTTTAATGAAGTATATATACATTTGCCATGTTATTCTGACAATGAGTAAAAATGGCCTATAGGAAATTCTGCTACCTGATTGACCCTACGTTGTGATATTACAACATTTCCATAAAACCTTACAAAAACAATTTTTTTTTAAAAACACTATATTTTCTTCTCCAAAGTACTCCTACAATACCATCAGAAAGGTTGATTATTTTTTTTTGCAAGTACAAATATATCCGGGTCTTACAGGGATATTCTGTATATTCTTGTTACTGTTGTGTCAGCTAGAATTAGCTAGACATACTTTCTGTGAAGCCCTCTGAGACATCCTTGTGAATTAGGGCTATATAAATAAACTTGACTTGACTTGACACTATGTTACTACAGTATGTACTGTTTCACTACGGGGGGGACACAGTGTTACTATGTACTGTCTCACTACGGGGGGGACACTCTGTTACTACAGTATGTACTGTCTCACTACGGGGGGACACTCTGTTAGTACAGTATGTACTGTCTCACTATGGGTGGGACACTCTGTTACTACAGCATGTACTGTCTCACTACGGGTGGGACACTATGTTACTACAGTATGTACTGTCTCACTACGGGGAGGACACAGTGTTACTACAGTATGTACTGTCTCACTACGGGTGGGACACTCTGTTACTACAGTATGTACTGTCTCACTACGGGGGGGACACTGTTACTACAGTATGTACTGTCTCACTACGGGGGGGACACTGTTACTACAGTATGTACTGTCTCACTACGGGGGGACACTCTGTTACTACAGTATGTACTGTCTCACTACGGGGGGGACACTGTTACTACAGTATGTACTGTCTCACTACGGGTGGGACACTCTGTTACTACAGTATGTACTGTGTACTTAACTGAGACTAAACACAGGCTATAGCGCAGAGACACAATGCTAAAAAGAGAAAATACCCGGAAGACTGATAAAAGGAAGTAAGTTGCATAGGAGACAGCTGCTTCACCTGCATGTTATTCTTGTTCCTGCTGTAGTACTGAAGGATCTGCCTGACAGTGCTGATGTCAACCGCACTGAGCACTGGCCTTAGCTTGTCCAGAGGGATACGGAAATACTCCTGGAAACACAAGTAACACGAAAACATGAATCCACGTGTCAGTTAGACCAGACGTAACAGATCTGGAAGACAATTCTATATAGAAAGACTTTGGGTCTGTCTGAAACTCAAGTGAGCTCCTATCACCTAGCTACCTAACTAGATACTTGATTAATTAGGTAACTCATTTTAATATAGGTGGATGAAAAATCCACCTACCAGTTGCACTGGTGCTGTTTCCATTGAATATACAAGATTTTTTCTGACCAAGATTGATCAAGTTGAATCCCAAAGCATTTGGCAATTTGTATAAAACGGCATGGCTGGGGGCTGTTTTCTCTAACGTTATCATACTTTTATAATCCAGAAAGGTCGAGGCTTCACAGGCTACCATGAACACTTTTAATTTGAAGGCGAAAAAGGGAAATGGTACATATGAACTGATAGAATTGACAGAGCAGTGTCAATTCAATCTACGAATACACCATTTCCCCTTTCCGCCTTCAAATTAAAAGCGTAAAACCCAGCGAACGAAAATGTTACAAACGCTACAAATGGGAAGTAATGACAGCTTATCATTTAATAAAGCACAGTTAAAACGAACTCCACTTACACTTGAAGGTTTGCAATGGTGCTATCATCCTGGCTGTGTAGTCCTGCTTTGGGGCGGGCGGAGCGAGTTCTCTAACGTTAGTTATATTAGCAACCTAACTAGCGGCTGCTGTCCAGAACACCGTCAGGTAAGATGCTTCCTACTATTGTTCAAAAGTGACTTTTGTTGGAATTGATCCAAGTTTCCTTAAGGTCAAAGATCATCCTCATAAAAGCAGAAGGGGAAAATGTTTTGCAGACAGATCCCCTGTCCCCATTTGACATTTTTGCTGAGGTCGACACACAAAAGTGTCGACAGTTCAGTTATCTAAAGTAAGATGGACGTTTATTTTTATGCCTAGTGTGGTTAAGAGGTGTTGCGTCGTCTCCCGTCTCAGTGAAGGCGGTGTGGTTAAGGTGCCGTCTTTTAGTCCCCATAAAGACATAAAGAACAGAGGTTAACCAGAGGTTGCAAGCTAAACACTCTCGCACTCTCCAAAACACACCTGCAAAACAGAGTTTTGCAGACGGGCCTTTACAAGAAGCATGCATGGTTTAACCACAGGGCTTCTTTCCACTATTTTAGTTATACGCCTGTGACGTATGAGATGTTGAATGTGTGTGTGTGCATGTGTGTGCGCAGGATGTTCTGAGTGTGCATGTATGTGTGTGCGCAGGATGTTCTGTGTGCATGTGTATGTATGTGCACGTACACAGTTTGAGCCACCTGTAAGCACACCCCCCAGGACGATTGACGGGTGAAGATAAGCATCCAATGAGAATAGCGAAATTGGCAATCTGCATAGCCACACATGGAGACTCTCCTATTGAGATCCAGCCTCTGTTTTGATTGTATATAACCCAATGCTTGATAAATAAACTTTGCTCTTTCATCTGGAGGAGACCTGAATTCAGTCCAAGGCTTTGGTGTTGTTAATTCACTTTCACTTTTCACACCCTCCACCAGAGTCAACGAACACGGGAAATTGAGTCATCTTGATTTAATCATTTTACATCCATTGATTTGATCAACCTTGTCCAACTTCAACAGATGGTGACCCCGACGTTCTCTGAGTAGGAGAGGGACTTCGATCTTACTCTGAGCATCAGACCTCTGACAAGGGTGGCCGCCTCGTCCAAGGTAAGCGGAGCCTATTATATTGAAGTCTGCACCATTGGCATATGTAAATCAAGGGTGTCTGATGCTCAGAGGTTGATTGAAGGTAGGAATGTGAATTGCCGACATTAAATCTGGAGAATAAATTATATATAGGACATTTTTACCTAACTGAGTAGGAGTAAAAGCGTAATATTCCAGGGGTAGTGCGGGGGTTGACCAGGCTAAGGTTCTGGAAGATTATCAAACACTAGGAATAGTTTTGGGATAGCGCGGGGGTTTGACCAAGCTACGGGCTTGAAAGAGAATCAAACGCTAGGGACAGTCTCATGAGAAAGTGTGGGGGTTTGACCTGACTAAGGGCTTGGAAGATGATCAAGCACTAGAGACATTTTTTTTCTGATATCTGCAAAACTGTATTTGTTTAACCAATTACTGTTGGAGGAATTTCAGAAGTCTGTTGATAGTGCTCTAAGTCAGCACTGACTCTGAAACTGTGTGTAATTGAAAGTGGAATTTAAAAAGGACTGTTAGCACTCGCTAACAAGTGACAACCGGGCTACGGTCACAGTGCTGGGGGAACCCCATGCAATGAGCCGGTGAGAGCTGGTCTGAAGCAATGTGCGAAACAGTAAACTCACTAGAAGCTTGCTCATTGGGCACTAGGTTCTGGGCACTACGACCCAAATCCACTTTCATTACGGGTGTGTGTGGTGTTATTACTCTATAACTCTGTCAGGAGAGATGAATAGCTGGGTTTAGTAATTGTTTCTTTAAGAGGATAAGATTTGAAGTTATTTTTCCTAAAGCGCGAGAATTTTGGATAATAGGAAGACACATTTAAAGATCAAAACATAAAATTTTTATTTTTTTAAAAATTTAGAAATCATCCAAATTTATTTTTATTAAGTATTCTAAATACCCAATAACATGTACACATATTGTTCCAAAATCTAGGAATTATTTGGACAACCCTAAGGGGTGAATAATTGAAGTCAAAATAACTAATAAGATAGTGAAAGTGAAATTTGGCACACTGCTACCTGGATACCTTAAGATAGGAGTCTAGCCGAAGGGACAGATTCTGACTAGTGCTAAGGCGTACATAAGCCGATAAGCGTAGATATGCTCTACCGACCAATACAGCTAAGGCGCAGATAAGCCGATAAGCGTAGATATGCCCTACCGACCAATACAGCTAAGGCGTACATAAGCCTCTTAAGGTGCATCGATCCGCAGAGATAGAGCAGACGTAGAAGGATCGGTGGCGTCTACACTAATAAAAATAAAAATTTTATTAAAATTTAGAATTCATCCAAATTTATTTTTAATAATTATTTCACATACCTCATAACAGATATATTGTGCCAAAATCTAGGGGGAAATAGAATAGTAGAAAGAATAGAACAATTAAGTCAAAATAATTTGTTCGTTACAGTGGTGTCAGAAAATATTTTTTTTTTATTTTTATTATTAGAATTTAGAATTCATCTAAATTTGGTTTTTATAATTATTTCCAATACCTCATAGTATTTAGATATATCGTTCCGGGATCTAGGGGAAAACAGGATTGTAGAGAGGGTGGAACAACTGAGAGAGTCCGAAGGTCCGACAGTCCGACAGTCCGACAGTCCGATAGTCCGAAATTCCGACAGTCCGATAGTCCGATAATAGTCCTGACATAGACAATAGCATTCTATTGCTTGAGTATCTGAACTAAAGTAGGATGAACGAGGAAAAAACTCGTTAGATTTAGGATCAAAACCGCAGGGAGATTGAAGTACATTTTCTGTATAACATAGAGGGATAAATAAATTGTGTAATTAGCCACACTCCTGGATTTGGAAAGGGAGTGCAGTTGGGCACAAAGTGACAGTTCGATTCTGACAAGGGACGCCTTGTCAGAGTAGAACTGTCAATTGACGGGAGTGGAGTGATTTTATATGCCTGCCTTGATCATTTTTATTAAAAAAGGGGGAGTTTTAGAAACCACAATAACAGGGTGGCATGTGTGGAGTATTATTCATTGCGAGAATGCCACGGTAATCGGCTATTTTGAAACACATTCAATAGAGAGGTTTTACTGCAAAATAGTCGAACTTTCAAATTGGATGGATATAGAGTTTTCATTAATAAGACTACTGATTCTCCCCGCGCTTCATTATATTATAGGAAGACATTAGAAGTGAAAGTAAGTTGTTCTTGAAGGGACATATAACAGAGGGTGTAGTGTTCTCAGAAGGAAGCGGCTGCGGGAAGCGTGGCTCTTGTGGCGACCTTTGATATGGTTATAGAAAGTTGAGAATAGGTTCATTGGGAAATACTGTACTATTGACAGTGAACTTTGAGATTTTGACAGACACCGGAGCGAGTTTAAATAAACTAATTTGAATGCCCTGTTTAGCCATATAAATTAGAACTCAAACAGAATTAGGAGGAATAGGAGTATGAGAGATCGCCTCTGATATGCTAAAAAATAGAAATGTGGCAGAAACGCTCAATTCTGCTGTTGATGGGGGTGATAAACCCTATCCTAATTGCCTTGCTAGTAACTATCTGGGTCATACTGGATAGATGGTTTAAGCGTAGACATATCGAACAGTCAATATACGCAATTATGCGCCCTGTGAGGATGGCAAGTATCTACGCAAACAGACAGCTCGTGTGATGCTAAAGCAGTTAGCCATTTAGCATGAACTATGCAACAAGTTAAATAATAACGAACTAAAATATATTTTAAGTCCGTCGGGTAAAGTAGCGAAAAGCGCGATAATCACATCAAAGGGGAGAGTTAAGATAGCGAGATTAGCACATTTAAGCGGAAGTGAAAATTTTGCACTATCGGTTAGAAGAATGGAAACGGTGAGAGCTATGGGAGCAGCATTGTAACGGGGTCCGGGTGGAAATATGTTTCGGGTAAAGTTTTGTTCCGCCTGAGTGAACAAGAGCGTCAAGGGTTTACGAGGGGAATAGATATTGGTTAAAATATAGCATGCACTTAGTAGATAAGGGTTAACGCGTTGGGATAATTGATCAAAGAGGAATAGCGCTAAATATAATCGAGAAACGGTGTTAGATTCTCCGGCTGACATACCCCGGATGTTGATTGTATAGGCGGGGTCAAGATGGACGAGGATGCGCGTGCGTGTATCTGTGATGTGAGCGATGAAGGCAACATAGGGAGAGTAGCGGGTGTGGAGTTTCTGATGGCGGAAGTGCCTACAGAATGACGTGGTGTAGTTTTGCTGGTGGAGGCAGCAGCATGTTTGAGAAGAAGGAAACGGACTGTTTGACGGAGCGAAGGAATGGAGGGGTTGCAGCGTGTGAATAATCATGTGTGATTGTTATTGTGTTGTAATGATTGATTGGTTGAGGAGTGAATGGAGTGGGAGTTGATCAGTGCTGATTAATGCGGGCTGATCGGTCATTGTTGAATGGAGGAGGAATGGGGTTGAGTATTGATAGTAGGTTTGATTAGTTTAGATCAAAAAGGGGGAACGCGGCTTTCAGTGATCGAAGTTCCCGCCCCATGTGAGAGCATCAGCTGCTAACTGATCAGGCACGGTCGCCCCCGTGCCTCCGGCATTTGTGGTCCTCATTGGGGACTATGCTACTAAAACTGGAGGCACGGTTTACTTTGTTGGCTGAATGGAGTTGAGTGTTGTATCATTTGGTGAATTGTGGAATGCATGGTTAAAAAGAGGAAAACACAGTGCTTCGTGGGTCCCCTGTGGCCGTTTCCGGTGTGGCTCGGTTAAGTCTCAGCAAAAAACACATGGGGAACACTGAATACTGCACATTGTATAGTAATACTCACTGAATATAAAGTTTGCAGAAACACATAGAAGAACAACAGACATACGATGAGTTTGCTTAGTTGACAAATTTGCATAAATGGAGGCTTTGTTGATTAACTTGAGAATTCCCTCAGTTATCTCTATAAAGGAACTAACACAAACCCAGGTAAAATACACCAACATTTTTCCGTTTGAGATGAGCTACACATAGCGAAATTTACACTAGGAGACGGGAAGAGGGTTCAAAATTTTGTCTATGAATTAAGACAATGACTTTTTAGGACAGACTGTCCTTAGGTGCATTTGAAGTATGTAAACAATGTTAACTGTTACTGTTCCATCTAGAGGTCTTGCCAGCCTCCACACACTAGTGAACTGGGAGGTCTAGCCAGCCTCCATGAAGTCTTGAAAGATATCCAGTAGCTCAGTATCACAGACATGTCACAAAACCACAAAGTCAGTACATTGAAAACGCTGTAAGCTTGAAATGCACCCCAGGAGCCATCTAGTCTAAGGGGAAAGTCATTATAACCAGATGTAAAGGATTGGGGAGGGGGTCACATTTCAAACATCATCTGCCGGAGAGACTTGTTGTACTAATGACTCGTGATTAAAATAGTTTGTCTGAAAACAGGCACACTGTGAGATAATGCTGGGTGGAGATGTCATACAGGGAACTTTCACCAAAGCACTACACTTAAGCTAGTTCAGTAAATGACTAGAGAGAAAAATCAGTGTCATGTCATGGAGTGAGATTATATTTGTTATAGGTTTATGTTGATTCTTTTTGAGATCACAAATTCCGATCTTTTGACTACAATTTTAAGGTGCGGCTTTTATTTTTACATAATGGGGATCTAAGTACATTTTCATGCATTCGTTGTATAAATTGGGACAAGAGGGCAGAGTTTGGGAACTGGGGTATGGGAAGAAATAGTATGACAAATTAGGAAAAGTTAGCTGATGATGGGTCAAGTGTGTTGATGTTGAGATTTGACTGTGTCTATTTTTGTACACAGGAAGTGGAGACATCGGGGAACCAGGAGACTGGAAAATTACCTAAGACTGTTAGTTTGGTGGACCACAGACGCGCCGAAAAGATGGAGTCATTACCTCCTTTCCCAATTCACAATTGTCCAGACAGCACTGTCCACTATCTTTCAGACGGCTCGAGCGTTGAAGCGATCGATTTTAATAGACCCTCGAGGGTTACTGTTGAGGTGGCGCTGATCCGACTGCCCCCCGGTATCGTTGTAACCTGGAACGTGGATGAAGCGAACAGTTTAGAGCCACCGATGGAAGATTACACTATTTACATGACTTGGGAAACGGGAAAAGGAAACGGTATCTTCCGTAATTGGAAGTCTAGGGGAGTGGTACAGTCTTCGCCACTTCCAATGGCTGTGGTGACTGCCCGTTGCAGGCCAGGGTATACGGCCGGTTTCACTGTGGTTGGTAGAGACAATTTTGGTAGATATGGTTCTTATAGTAAGGTGGCATGGGCTTTGATGCCTGAGTAGGAGTTTGGAGATATGTCAATCATCTATGCACAAAGAGAGTGGTCCCTCGAGCCGGCCAGGATAGTCAGTGTAACAGCTGCGATAATAAGTGAAGGGTACGTTTAAAAATAATTCAAATTGCAATGCTAATGGAGTACAGGCTATGTTACAGAATGAAAGGAAAGATCAGTTTTGCTGCGGATTTGAGTAAGTAGTTATACATCTTTGTTAAAGGTGTATAAAGAGGGATTGATGGGATTTCTCACGTTCCTTTCCTCATTCAGGTATCCGGTTTCGAATGGGACAGAGCCTGACTCACGCCTCCTCTTTTCCCCATAGGCACAGATGAGACGGTGCACAGTGTGTGCGTTGAAGTCAGTCATAAGTGAAAGTGAGACTATAAGAGAGCGAGCCACACACAGATGCCAATCTCAGGCAGAGATAATGTTATTTTGAATGTTTTTAAGCTTAGTTATGCTCATGTGAAAAATAGGGTTAGGGTTATAAATATAAATTGCTGCAATAGTATGTTCCTCAGTTTTCTGATATCTAATCATGTAATATGTATTTTCATCTTGAAATACATTATGCTAATTCAATTATATATTTTATTATGTTTTAAATATGTTATTTTTGAAATACACATTTTGATGCTCTATTGTTTCATGTGACCTCTGCTCCACTGTCATCGGGCGGAGTTTTGCTGCAAAGATCTCTTGCAGGGTCTCCTGCAAGTGTATGGGGCAGCTCACCGGGGCCAAAAGTTCATTCAGGCGTATATCAGTCGCTATCGAAACTAACAGACGTCTGTATGTATTTGATGTGGTTTTGACCGCATGGAAAGAGCGCATCGTGTAGATTATCCAGCAAACGAAGATGTCTCTAAAAGCCCGTAGAAGAGAGGGGGGGGAGTTTCCACATCCTGCCCACAATAAAACCTGCAGCTACTTGTGTCTAGAGGGTCACCGAAAGATCACTTTTAACAGTTCATTAACTCTCACAGAATTAAGTTAAAATTGATATGATAAAATAATAGAAAACATGTGTGTATTAATCTTTTCTTCCATAGGTGAATTGATTTAACAAATAACATATTGTAACGTATCGTGATACGCCAAGGAACGGAGAGTTGTAGTTGGTACAGGTTAAGATGCTTATATTCAGCAGTTGCAGAAGGGAAATCAGAGTGAGGAAGCCTTTAGGGCAGTCCACCAGCAGCTCAAAGCAAAACGCTGGACCAATCGTTGAGAGACAGATGCTGTTGCTAAATCCTGGAAGAAGAAATGGAGTCAGACTGGAATGGGAAGAAGAGGAAGATGAACGGTTGTGAGATAAGGATAGAGCAGGGTAGCGAGGGACAGGTGCCGTGACCGTGCACCTGGCGGAAGTGGGGAAAATGAAAACAATGTGACTAGTCGGGGTCGGGCCTTCTAGCTCACAAGCTTCCTAGATTTGTGCTCCTCACAAAAGATGTAAAACAGGTGTACCGGCTGGGACCTGAGGTTATGAAAATAATATAGGCAGCTGAGGGAGGCCAAACTGGCCTTAGAGCGTGGAAAATATATGTTTGCTTTCTTTATCATTTTATACTTTTATAATCTTAAAACAAAAGCTTGCTAAAACAAAATTAAAGGGACTCTTGTAGGACTCTTGAAAAAGTCAATCTATGCAATATTGAATTTTATAGTTTATAATAGAGTTTTGTTGTTTTTAGGATACATTGAATGTACCACAGACCCACAGGATGCATCAACAAGGTTTCTCCTGAAATAAAAACAGGTCTCCAGGAGTTTTATCCGAGTTGATGTGCTCTTGGGCGAAGTGAACAGTCTAAGATGTATGATGATGTGGTTGTATGTTTCTATTTTCTTATATTGTTTATGTTGTTAACATTGTGTATGTTTTTATATTTTTAATATTTTTATTAAAATATTTGTTTCACTCAGAATTTAAATGTGGACACAACTATTACAGAGCCGTAGGAATAAAAGGATCTCTGAAAGGTCATAACGATGGCCTGGATGGTGGAAGAAATCTCATAAATTCACTGAGGCAGTGTTTACATAGCCCTTGGAAATATGAAGCTTGAGACAGAGGTCATGAATCCTGGAAGAGATTTATTTGAGTTGTGTATTTTAATACTATGTTTATTGGATTTTATTTTATCTTTATTTTTATAATATCTTTTTAATATGTTTAAATGCTGCTATAAAATTGAAGGGTTAGGACAAAATACAGGTAAATGATTATTGATTTAGATTTGATAAATTCAACTATTTAGTTACATAAGTAAATTATGTAAACAGGGGGTCTGTTGGAATTGATCCAAGTTTCCTTAAGGTCAAAGATCATCCTCATAAAAGCAGAAGGGGAAAATGTTTTGCAGACAGATCCCCTGTCCCCATTTGACATTTTTGCTGAGGTCGACACACAAAAGTGTCGACAGTTCAGTTATCTAAAGTAAGATGGACGTTTATTTTTATGCCTAGTGTGGTTAAGAGGTGTTGCGTCGTCTCCCGTCTCAGTGAAGGCGGTGTGGTTAAGGTGCCGTCTTTTAGTCCCCATAAAGACATAAAGAACAGAGGTTAACCAGAGGTTGCAAGCTAAACACTCTCGCACTCTCCAAAACACACCTGCAAAACAGAGTTTTGCATACGGGCCTTTACAAGAAGCATGCATGGTTTAACCACAGGGCTTCTTTCCACTATTTTAGTTATACGCCTGTGACGTATGAGATGTTGAATGTGTGTGTGTGCATGTGTGTGCGCAGGATGTTCTGAGTGTGCATGTATGTGTGTGCGCAGGATGTTCTGTGTGCATGTGTATGTATGTGCACGTACACAGTTTGAGCCACCTGTAAGCACACCCCCCAGGACGATTGACGGGTGAAGATAAGCATCCAATGAGAATAGCGAAATTGGCAATCTGCATAGCCACACATGGAGACTCCCCTATTGAGATCCAGCCTCTGTTTTGATTGTATATAACCCAATGCTTGATAAATAAACTTTGCTCTTTCATCTGGAGGAGACCTGAATTCAGTCCAAGGCTTTGGTGTTGTTAATTCACTTTCACTTTTCACACCCTCCACCAGAGTCAACGAACACGGGAAATTGAGTCATCTTGATTTAATCATTTTACATCCATTGATTTGATCAACCTTGTCCAACTTCAACACTTTCCTGACACTGTACAAACATCTGACTGCACTAAATTTAAGTAAAGGCTGACGTCATTGACTATTCTAGAATAAAAAGTAAAAGAAAGTGAAATATGTTTGTTATTTAGCCAACATTGTTTCACTTTTTTCTGATGCGGTCGGCTTTGTGGGCGTCGCCATTAGGGGCTCGCTTCGTTCTTCTTCGTCGGTTGTAAGGGTCGCAGGCTATCATGGGATACCCTAACCCACCAAAGTGTGCATGGTATGGTTCCTCAAAAAATATCCATAACCAGGTACCTAGAAAGGTTGCAAATTCAGTGAACTTATGTATCAAACTGGTTTCAGACAGCCTAATTATAACTTCTTACGTATAAATGCCACCTATATAGCTCGTTCACTTGAGAATCAGACAGGGCCTTTGAGTCAGTGTCAGGTGTAAGTCACCTTGATCAGGAAGAAGCCGTCACTGGTCACATCTCTTCCTGTCTGCATTAAGCCGGTTAGCACTTTCTGTAGAGGACACACACACACACACACACACACACACACACACACACACACACACACACACACACACACACACAATTAATCATACAAGTAAAGCCATATCATCTGGAAGTCAATGTTGACATGTGATTCTTATAATCCAGTTAAATCCAGTGTTGAGATAGTTGAGGTTACACCCAGAGGAAGAGATTGATGATGTGGATATCGATGGCAGGAGTGTAACTGTACTCCAGCAGCAGCTTGGCTGCAGGTCAATTACAAGACAATCGCACTATCGGGAACTGATTTGGGCGATTAATTAGATCAACCTATAAAGCCCATTAACTGTTCTTCAGTGAGACTGGGTAAGCCAATCTCTGAATCAAAGACGAGGAAGAAATTCTACTCCGACTTGAGTTAATCTGATTCATTCATTTAATCGGTTTCCAAGAAAACCCTGCAAGCTACTTCACTGGTCTCCATTCCCCAACAGATTTCCACATTCACTCATTCATTCATTCTGCAAGACAAACATTGTGAAAATAATAACATTTACATACGGTTTATTTTTCCTTCTCATTTTTCAAAGCATGGCGGGCTGTACAATCCAAATGCCTACCCCAAAGCACTGCAGCAAGACCCTCCTGTTGTCAAAGTCGGCCTCCTTCTCCAGATAGACGGAAACCGACTCCAGCACTTTGAGTCGGATGTTCTCGGTGATGCGCAGCGAGGTCATCTGGCTCTCCTCCAAGGCCACCAGGATCACCACAGTGATGCTGGCACCCTGCTCCAACACCGTGGCCATACGCTGAGTCAGCAGCTCCTGCACCCGGGGCCTCATCGCCTCCAGCCAGCAGCGCAGGACCACCTGCATGGCCTGATAGGGAGCCGCCCCCGGCCGGCACGCTGTGGTGAAGTCGGCAGTGCAGGTCCAGTTGAATCTCCTCACCAGCTTTCGGAGCAGGCAGGGCCGAGGCTCTGGAGTCGTGATGGTGGTGGTGGTGGTGTTGTTGGTGTAGTTGGTGTAGGTGGCACACAACGTGCTCACCCACACACTAGAGGGCTCACGGGTGAGGAAAGCCAGAAGTGGAGCGTTCGGACAGACCGAGGAGACAAAATTGACCTGGTCATAATCCCAACACAGAGCCACCAGTATTGCGTCTGGAAGGGCGACGCCCCAGCTGGAGTACTGGCACTGCTCTGAAGGCTTGAATCCCTTCAGGCCGTCTCCTTCTTCTGACCCGTTGGTGGCAGAAGGTCCCGCGGTACTGGAGAGGTTGGCGCAGTGCTGCAGCAGCCAGGTGTTGTCCAGATTGGCCAGGAGGTTCTGGAGAACTGTGGAATTGGAGCAGACCTTGGCGGTGAAGTTGAATGGGTCGAGCTCAGCGCAGAGAGCTAGCTCCGTCATGTCCACAATTATGGGACGGGTCCAGTCCGAGTACTTGCACACCTACAGTAAGGCAGAGGCAGTTATGAATACCAGATCAAAATACAAATTCAATGCTGTTGTGGATTGTAAGACAACAATATGTAATTATTGTGCATCACGTGACGCAAAACACCAACCTGTGGTATGAGCTCTATGGCTTCCTTGTACGTGCAGGAGGACCTCATCCAGGCGTTCCGGGGGTCCACCATCAGCTTATCAAACAGAGGCACGTTGCAGCAGACGTTCTTCTGGAAAGCAAGCTGATCATGCTGATAACACAGGCCGACCACCGAAGGGTCTATCTGCCGCGCCGCCCACGTGTGGTAGTCACACCAGTCTGTGATGTTGAAGACCAACGGCGGGTCCGTGGGCCGGGCGCTGAGTGAGACGGAGCAGTGCGCTTCGAGCCAGGCGTTGTCGTCGTTACGCAGCAGCTCATTCAGGAAGGTCGCATTGGAGCAAACCTCGGCGACGAAACCTTTAGCGTCTTGGCGGACGCACAGCGACATGACGTTCATGGTGATCAGTGTCACGTCGTGCCACTGCGAGTAGTGACAAGAGTCCGCCACGAGGGCGTCGATGTTGGTGTTGGTGTGTGTGGCCGGAGCCATGTCTGTGCAGTTAGGAATTAGCGCTGCATTGTCAGGGTTGGAGAACACCATGGAGAAGAAGCCCACGTTCTCACACAGCTGCTTCCTCAGCCTGTCACTGTCCAGGCTCCAGCAGAAGGTCAGTGGGGACGAGTCCACCAGCACCGCGGGCGGGGCCATCCAGCTCTCGTAGTGACACAACTGACTCACCATAACCCACGTGTCTGCAGAAGAGTTGGCACAATATCCCAACAGCCAGCTGTTCTTCTCGTCCGACACCAGACGCTTCATCAGCTCGCCGTTGTTGCACACGTGCTTCGCAAACTCCTCGCGATCGTTATCGCTGCACAGGGTCACCAGGCACGCGTCCACCACGCCACCGTCTGTCCAGTTGAAGTAGTTGCAAAGGAGCTGGTTGAGGGCCAACCTGGAGAACTGGCGAGAAGAAGGGGGAGGCCCCACCACCGTTCTCCTCCTCCGAGTTACCGAGGGAGTGGGGACAGCGGGGGAAGGCGCTTCGCCCCCGAAACCGCAGTCCGACGACGACGACGACCTGCTGCTGCTGAGGAGCGGAGACGCGAGAGCTTGAAGGGCGTAACAGGTGTTGCTCCACACTTGCTCTACCTGCACAGGTGTGAGAGCGCTCAGCGCCTGGCAGAAGGCCAGAAGAGACGTGGAGGGTTCCTCTGGCCACCTTGTCGTTATGTCAGTGCACAGCGTGTCATTGAGCACGGCCAGATTGCGGCGATCGCACAGCAGGATGTCACTGTCGTTACTCCCCCCTTCCAAGGTGCGCATGAACGACATCCTGGGTGGGCTCTGGCAGTCTGGACCCGGGTAGCTGCACGGAGCCTCCTCTGGAGCCAGGAAGATGTCGACTATTGAGTTAGCAAAGGACCAGCTCACATTGTGGTTCAATCCCCTATAATAAAACAATATATGTTCAATGAATATGGAAATGATTAAGCATTCTTTTAATAACAATATCTTAAAGAAGAGGCCTTGCTGGATTACATGTGAGGGCTTACCACATTAACAGCTGCTTGAGATCACCTACAGAACAAATGAGAAACAATTTCATTCACAGCACAAAATTGTGGTATAGGCTATTATTATATGGCGTAACACACACACACACACACACACAGTATTTTACATAGATTAAAATATATTACTGAAAAATAGCTTACCTTGGTGACATTCCTCCCTTTGATCTAAAGATGGGATTTTGATTCCAAACTGTAACCCTATTTTGATATAGTCCATTGGTGCTTGGAGTAACTTCACCAAGATCTTTGACAAATATGTCACAGCCACATCCGCAAAGCCATTCAGAGTAGATATCAGATTCCCAGAGAGATGGAGACTTGACAATGCAGTGACAAACATGTCCTGGAAACCACTTAGGTCCACTGTTGGCAGTGCGTCCATACTGAGGTAGGATCTCAGGAAGCTGACTGGCTCTTCATCGCTGCTGCCAGTCTTCAGGCGAGTGCATGTCTGGGACCTCAGAGATGACAGGAACGTCAGAAATGGTTTACCCAATTCCAGAGCCACCGTCTTTGTCAGCTCTGCCTCCAGTCCGCAGTCCTCTCTCCCAGAGGAGATACAAACTAATGTCTTAGGGAGGTTCTCCATGAATCTCTCTCTCAGCATCGGCCCGAAGACCGCATACAATCTCCTCAGAACACCATAATATGAAGTCAAGTCAACATTCTCCAATATGGAAAAGGGACTGGGTTGCTCCTCTGAAGTGGGCTTCAGGTTGGTGCCACTCTTCGCCCTTGAATGTGTCGTTTTATCCTCACTGGATAATGAATGAATTTGCTTAATAAGTTTCTGGATGTCTTCGTGTAATTTGATGGACTCGTCAGAAGTTCTCATGATGTAGGTTTGCGAGCACACCTGCTTCACATCACATACAATCCCTGTGGATCATACAAATACAAACAAGGACATATTAGTAGGCTATAGAGGCTCACCATCAATATGACATTGTTGAGAAACTTTGTACATCTGGACATATTTTGATTTTTTTTAATTGCTTAACATTACAGGCTCAATGATGTGATGACAAAAAAAATAGCCTTGTATTAGTCAAATACAATTGATCCCCCCCCCCTATTATTTAGTCATAATATACCATGTGTGTATTTGTGTATAATATAGGATAATATATAGCCTATATATATATATATATATATATATATAACCAAAACTATTGTGTCAGGGTTAAAGTTTGCAAATAATCATGAACAGTTAGCCTACAGCTTCATTATAGGAACCACTTTTTACTCAAATTGAATATAGTCTGGTGCAAAGCATCTTTTCGCTTCCAGATCAATGTTATTCTTTGCACATCATGGTTAGGGCTGAACGATTTGGGTAAAAAATCTAATTGCGATTTTTCTGACTGATATTGCGATTTCGATTTAATTTCGATTTTTTTGTAATTCAAGTTTCAGTGCAATATTAACTGTAATAAATGTAAAACACAATGGAGCATTTGCCTACCATATTCAAACATCACAATCAACAAACTGCTTTACATTATAATGCAAGGATGAGAACTTTGATTGCTTCCAGCAACATTTATTTATTTGCTTTTCAAACAGCTGCAATTTTCTGTCTCAGTGTGAGACACAACTCAAGTCGTTTTTAACAATAAAACAAAAAACAATTCCAGCTTTGTTAATGTCTTTCTTTCCAAGACCTTTCAAACAAAAATAGGTAGCAGCATTTAAAATGTTACACCATACAATCAAAAGGCGAATTGAATAAAGTGCAGAACAAATAAAACCTTAATGCCATGCCACACTTAATGTGGCATGCCTTACGCAGCCTTCTTTCAAACCTTTCCACCGCCAATAAAAACAAAAAAATGTTGCCTGCGAAAAAACAAACTAAAAACATTTTTTAAATGTTTTTGAAACATGAAAAACACTGACTGGATTTTCACTACTACTGTGCACTGACTGGATTCTCTACAATGTAAGGGCAGCTATCTAACAACACTTGAAGTGCATGGCTTCAGCTGAACAAGCTGTGTTTTACCTATGTATCCAAATTAATTCTTTGATTTAAAACTTGTGACAAACCTTTACCCCTCCATTCCTCTCTCCCTCCAACACTCACAGATTTTTTGTCAAGAAAGCTAGCATGTTAACTTTAGCTGGTTTGAGACATGAACGTTGGCATGTGACTACATTACCACCAGCACCACTGAACACCGTTATGTGAGGCTGACAGACAGCGCTCACAACAGCGCACAGCAGCAGGGATGGGAGGGGCTGACTGACTGGGGGAGAAACATGGGGTAGAAAGGACTGTGTGCAAAGTAGCCTAATTTATAGACCGACAAACGTAACTGCTCCAAACTATTCTCTGTGGTTAACCTGACATCCCTACCACGCTTGCATTGGTGACTATCTTGACGGGTGTGACTGAGAGCAGTTAAATTAAAACTCCGGACCGTGAGGACTGCTGAGCAGCTCTGGAGTCTGTTTTTTGTTTTTTTACACGGTGTAACCGGTAACACCGGTGCTGAGACGTGTTTATTACCCGGTGGGAAAATGTCAACACCGTGGCATCCCTAGCAGGACACAACGAGTATCCCGGTTATGATGGGGTTTTTGTGTTTGCGCATCATGTAAAAATCATATCCTGATATCAGAAACCTAGATCAGCCCTTATGCCGCTTCTGAGAGAAACCGGGATACTGTTGCATGTAATGTATACATCTTATCCTGGTTTCTTACCGCTGCTGAATGCCTGCGCAGCTGCTGAATGCCTGCGCAGCTGCTGAATGCCTGCGCAGGCGCAGCTTCAGCCAAACGATGCAACAGAAAATGTCAAACACTTGTGGAGCGATGAGGAAACAGTTTTGTCTTTCAGTGAGGTGAGTAAAGCATTGAAATGCTGTGCAGAGGTGCTGCCTACAATGAAGGAAGGAAGCAGCGCGTGAACGGAGACCAGGCACCCGTGAAGAAGAGGGAATCCCAGGGAATCCCGCAGTGTCTTGGCCCAAAAAGGTGAATGACATCACGCACCAGATACGAGCGAGCATGCAGGTGATGTTTGTGTTGTAAACATCACAGGCGCCTGCGCAGATAGCATGCAGTAACCAGTAACCGGGATACTAGTACTTTATCATGTATACAGGGATATGAATTAGGGCTGTGAATCTTCACTGGCCTCACGATTCGATTATGATTCAGAGGGCTACGATTCAATTCGATTACGATTATCGATGCATCTTAAATCGATGCATCACTTTTTTTCCCCCCAACACATGATTTATTTTTTCTCACTGTGTGGCTACTTTTAAAATAAAGTGCATTTGGAATTGCATTGTATTATGATCCATAATTAAAATAAACAAATGCATGTACTTCCATTATATTTTCTTTGATTATAAAAAATAATAATAATAATCGATTTTTGGCATTTGTGAATCGATGCAGAATCGTGCACGTCCGCATCGCGATGCATCTTATAATCGATTTTTTTACACCCCTAATATTAACCCCAACCCAGCCTCCTGTGTAACCAACTACAACTGATATTAACCGCAAACCAGCCTCCTGTGTAATGAACTACAACTGATATTAACCCCAAACCAGCCGATATCTATATCGCGATATAGCCGAAAAATATCGAGATATTCTTTAGAGGCGATATCGCCCAGCCCTACTCGCTACCACTCGGGACTCACGAGGACTCACATTCATTCGGTTACACTCATTTCCAGCCCTGTTAGTGAGGAGAGTGAACTCCACTGTGTTACAGAGTGGGGCTTCAGGCTGCGTTCACAGGCAGCCATGATGTTCTGTGTTACAGAGTGGGGCTTCAGGCTGCGTTCACAGGCAGCCATGATGTTCTGAGTCTCAGGCCTGTAACAACAGACCTGCGGTGTGGTTTGTTGACCCAACCAACTACAGCAAACAAAGCGAAGTCTGCACTGATGCTCATATTCACTTCACTATGAACACCCTAGGCCCAAAGTGACCCTACTACTGGACTCATTTATATATTATATATATATATATATTGGCATAATCTCGCGATTGATCATTCACAGATGATTTTGTGTCAACCAAATGCAAACGTTGGGCCGCATGTTGTGCAATATGAAGACATTTTGGATTCAGGTGTGCCCACTGCCCAGTGGTGTAAATGTGCTCTATAAATAAAGTTGACTTGACTTTACAAATCCTGTAACACAGGATGTGACATAAGGGAGCGATATTGACCAACTTTTTAATTTTGCACTTCAATAGCCTATGTAACTTTACAGTCAATGTATGTAACTGCATCTCTTAGTCAAAGACGCCCTCTAGATGCCATCTGACAAAGCTTTTGATTGTTTTATTATTGTGCTTGCTGACAAGCAAGGCACAATCTTAAAGTCCGACATACTTATTATTACATTTATACATTCAATATTTGTACACGTTACTTTGCAGTAGTTAGTGCAGGCTAGTTAATTGTTGGAAGTAAGGTTTTTGAATTCTAAAAGGCTCACAGCACATGTTGTTTCTGACTTGGATTGATTAATCAAAATTTTCAAAATCTTTACTACTGTACTGTCCATTAATAGTGACATCAGGTGACTAGCTGAAATGTCAATTCTTATAGCAAATCTAGGTAAATTTCAGACTTTAACGTAGTGTCCTGTCTTGTCTGAAGTGAATACAAGTGACCTATATTTTTCAATCCTGTCTTTGAATAAAAGTTGTACATTGTGTTATACTTGAAAACCATGTCCGCTCCCTTATTTGTGTTCACAATTACAACAAATCTGTATGGTTTATCTGTTGGCATTAAACCGTGGTATTTCCTTGGGTGATATTCCATATTTGTCATTAAACCTAGCTGTTCACATCTGTGTTCACATACTAGTGTCGGAACGCTATTCTGGAATATCCTCAAATGAGTGGATATTGTTTCCAATTCCAATGTTCTGCTTGTATTTGAATCTTTTCATTTCCAGAAAATGGTTATAATGTAGATTAGATACTGACATAACATACATTTATTTACATGAAAATCTTTGAGATAAAAAAAACAAAAGAAATGCAATTTCTATAGCCTACTTGCACAAAATATATAAATTCAAGCACTTTCAATGACCCATGTCTATTTCCTTTTCTATTTTCAAGGCCTTATCCCCCCTCCCAAATTCACAAACTTTTCAAAGCTTTCAAGGTCAGCGGCAGAGGCCAATGAGCCTCAGCAGCAGGAGGAACAGCATGACGATGTAGCGGTTGAGGGCGGCGAACACGTACTCCTCAGGAGAGATGGCCCAGGATGAGCTGACTGTGCTGCTTTGCGGGGCTATAATTGAGAACTGAATAGCCACTGTAGATGGGCCGAGTTAACATGCCTCCCCCTCGCCCCCAAAAGACGGTGCAACCTGGCAGAATCCAGCTTCAAAAGGCTGACAGGTGGTATGTGAAGACATATTTTAAATAGGGTCTTAATTCTACTGTGTGGCTGATACAATTAAATGCAGGTACTTTCAATCCATTCCCCAAAATCAGCTATGAAACATACATCTAATATCTCTATTGTCTGTCTGGTATATCTATTTATCTTTATTATCTAAAATTTGAGACATTTAAATTTTTCTATAGCAAAGTATACAGCGTTGTGCCGAGTCGGGCGGCCATGGCATATAAATACAGTCAAACCTGAACTACATTCAATAATACAATCAGTTACCAGGTAAGCGTACACAGATAAGGAAAAAGTGTATTGTTGAGATTCACAAATGTGAATGTGCATGAAGTAACACAGGGGCAAGCAAAACCTTTATGGAGCAGCGTGTTCTTGCCTCACCTTATTGGCTCATTCTCTTTCAACGGAAACATGTTCTAGCTCCATCTCAGAATAGGCCCTTTTCACAGCAACCATTTTGAGGCTCTTGATTCCTGCTCTACCACCTCAGAGATCCAACACCCACCACCTGACCCAATCTCATGCACTCACACAGCTAATCGTCAACCAGCTGGTGAAATTAACAGATAGAGAGAGGGAGTGGCCTACCTTTCCTGGCCACCACATCAGCATCAATGATGGGGCATCCGAGCTCCCGCAGCATTGAAGACACTGTGCTCTTCCCTGAGGCGATACCGCCGGTCAGTCCCACCAAAAACATCTGGAGGCAAAGGTCAAAGGTCAGGATGTTACCAGAATCACTATCCATATTTACGGTCGGTGGTTCAAAGCCAAAGCCACACAAAAAACTGGAAAAATATTGTCTATTTTGTTGTATTATTAAAAACATAATAGCCTCAAACTGAGAGAGAAAAAAGTCAGAGCATGGTTAAAAATACCTGCATACAAGAAAAATACACATCTGCAGATTAACAGGTTGTGCATTTGATGTATATAAAAAAAAATAGATCCACACATAATAGTGTCTATTAAAAGCAAATGAAAGGGGATACATTTACAAAAACAGAGTATGGGAAATAAGTAGAAATCTGTGCAAAAGGGTCTGTTGTACTGCTGTGGTAAGGCTTTAATAATAAGAAGATATAAAACAAGAGCGGCTCAAAGCCATCTATAACTTAATTGGGGGCTAGTGGACTGGACTGGTACATTAATTTCTAGAACATCTAGTTAGGGGCCATAGTGCAGCATGCTGTGTAACGTTACATTGAACAATATAATTCTATTCTGGAGTGGAAGAGGATTTAGGAATGCATTATAACCATCTAAAATGAGGAAAAAACAACACCAAAGCCTAACTGGGAAACATATTGAGGAAATCTTTTAAAACTGTAAATAAAAGATTGTCAGTGGGTAAAGCTATGCTGAACAACAACCCTGTTGAGTTGATCGGAAAAACTGTATGTAAATAATGTATGTGACTAGTTACTGAATTGTTACTTTCTCATGCTACCAGGAGGCAACACGCCCTCTGCTGTAAAAGTAACGTTACTACACAGCTGATGTTGGGCTCAGCAGCCAATTTATGGTGTCAGACTTGTTTGAGAGATTTGGAAAGTTATCGTTAGGTGGAAGGTTGTTCTTGGTTCAATGGGTATCTAAAACCCCGAGGCTTAACGTTAACAGAGCCTTACTTAATTTGTAATTAAATTCAAAAGCATTGTGACACTTTACTGTTTAGAGACTAGGGTTATTTGACCCTGCTTTCCAAATAGATAATAACAAATTAGCCTTTTCGCCTTACCTTATACGTGCGGCACTCCCTAACGTTAGTTGAACTGAAATTACAATGGAAATCCGTGCAGAGGAGCCAGAGTGGGGAGGCACTTAGTAAACAAGTAAACAAACAAGCTTGCTAAACAAGCTAGCGTTAGCACAAGTGTATAGGTCAATACGACCACATGTGAGCAAATTATGCCGCAGCCATTTCCACCTCGAAATAAAACAATATGCAGCCAGGTGAACAGGTTTAAATGACGCGTATTTCTTAAAACGGCTATCTAGAACGTTGAACTATAACGCATAGTCGAGTCGACTGCAGTGCTAACAACCTAGCGCTAGACAGAAGCTCGCATCACAAACAATCTTTCCACAGTGGTCGATATTGAGCTATTACGGACACCGTAGCAAAGAGCGTGGAAGGAAAGAGAGTCACTCCGGCTATTTTTGGAAACCGAATGCGCCTCGCAGTGGTCAGTTGCGGCAGCGCTGGCCCCAATAATCAGCCTCTCTAAACAATAACTCAATGGGAGAACACTCTAAACTTCGGGGATTCACATCTTTTCCGGGCGTACTGCAAATATTGATTGAAGTGGTGTAGTGCAGGGATGTAAAACAACAACCATATTGTTGAAATTAAGCAAAATGGAAGAATTTTTGTCGATGTAAATCGTTCATTTAGAATGTTAAGTTGCAGAACGTCTTGTTTTCCAGGTTTGATGGTCATGTCTCGAACATTCCCAGCAGCACTTGAACGCAACTTAGCTGGAGCAAAGAGTGTTGAAGGCAAGAGTAGATATACTACTTTTTTTGGAAACAGCTCTGCCGCCATTTTGGTCTGAAAAAACACCCGCTTGGCCAATGGGACAACAGCAGAGAAACATGACAGCCAATCAGAAGTGTCTCCTCCAGGACAAAATGGCGGATTTCTGTGTTGATGTTGCAATGGAACAACAATATTTATCCAATCCCTCGTATGTAGCTTTAAGTTCTTTGGCTGTAGGAACATGTTCTCCTCGCTGTAGTCGGGTTGCATTTCCCATCAAACACTCTGCCATTTTCACGGATATAACGCCAGCTCCTACCTGAGCCTTCACGTGAAGTGAAGACGCTATCCGATACGCAACATCCTCGATACGGCTCTGGTTAGATGAAGGCAGGGGGGACTGATGATTGGTTAAAGTTAGGGTAAGAATATCGGTCAGCCAATCAGAGGCAGAATAGGGCGGGCTCACCCTGTGACAGACTCGAACTACGGCAAGCCGCGAGTTATGGAAATATAAGAAGTGACAGGGGAACATTTATGAGCGTGTGAAATAGCAAGTGTGGCGTGTGCGCGTGTGAAGAGGTTAAATTGCGTGACTCTCACTCTCAATGGGTGAGACTTGGCAGCTCTGGCCCTTGTCTACTCGTGCTAGCTAGCACTGCTAGCTGTGTCTGTCTCAGACGTCCTGGCTGCCCTGTGTTCTTTGATGAGCGGGTGTTTTTGAACCAGGAAGGCCACATGGAGACCCAGTTCATCCACAGAGACGCTGTGCTGCAGTTTGGCCACAGAGGAGACCCTCCTGTTAACCCCTGCATCACCACCTTCCTGCTCATGGGTATGGCTTTGAGCTAGACACTGACAACTATCTATTCCAGGGCTTTTCAAAGTCTGTGACTGTGTGATCCCCCCCAGACAAAGCTTGGGAAAAAGGCGCCCCCTCGCTCCATTCCTGGATGCCTATGGGATGTTCATGATGATGTAATTTTATCCCATATACAGCCTGATATTGCTGTTAGTGTTATACGTCAGACTCATCAGACTACACCAAATACATAACAAGATTTAATTTGTTTCCGACTCTGGAAATGTAGGGGAAAACAGTAAAATTCCCCCCAAAATGACGGTATCTCTGAACTATCTTTAACCAAATCACATACATTTAAGCTATTCTATGTGATCTCCGTTTGATAATTAATGTAATAACTAATTTAATATCTTTTCACTTCCAATCGCTGAGCCTCCCCTGAAACTGCTTGGGGATGCCCGCATCCTACTTTGAAAACTCTGATCTATTCTATTCTATTCTATTCTATTATGTGTTGGGCAAGTTACTTTCAAAATGTAATGGTAACTTTCATTTGAAATTAATGTTTCTTTACACTGTGTATTAGAGTAAACTTATTACATTACTTTTGCATTACTTTCACCAAAAGAAATGCAAAAGTACAACAGCGCTGGTTAAAAGCTTGGGTAACACAATGTGAGAGCCTTATTCAAGGTTCCAGACTCACTTTTTTCACCACTGTCCCGGAAACCGTATGAAAAAAGAATTTCACCCATCCTCAAGTCAGTGTAAACTGTACAAAATTCAAAATGTTATCCTTTTACTTTGTTATTGTCATCTATTGGTTATTTGCATAAAAACCACACAATTCAAATCATTAGGAAATAAAATGTTGTATTTTTATTTAAATATTTGCTTTGGATTATCTACTGCATTTTTAGTTTACATTGATACATCTCTCCTTCAAACAACTGTATTTACTCAACTTTCTCTATTCTATTCTATTCTACTCTCCTGCAGTGTCTAAGGTGGACCTGCAGGGGTATGTGGAGGGGGTGGATGAAGAGCAGCTGGAGTGTGAGCTGCGGTGGTTCAGCACAAGGGGCATCCAGGTGTGCTGGCCGGGCCATGGGGCCCAGGACTACGACCTGTGGTTCACCTGCACGCTCAGACACAGCCAGGGCCTGTTCACCCTCACAAGCTTCCTCAGGCACACCCTCGTGCAGGAGGACTACCTCAGCCAGCCCGTCATCGGGGACAGAGACGGTCGGTCTGGGTGCCTGTTTGGGGGGGAGGGGAACTGGGTGGAATAAGGTGATCCTCCGACGCGCTATGTCCTGCTGGTGAAACTCCTCGCTGTCAGGTGAAAACAAGCGGCTGACGACTGCACATGTGTCGGAGGAAGCATGTGCTAGCATGTGCTGCTGCAACTCTCCCCACTAGAGACCAACATATCTGCCTGAATATAATCCAGTTGAGAGAACAAAACAAACATTTCCCCTTTGAATAAATGTCTTCAAAGCAGACTGCCGTTTGTAATTGGTACTTTTAATCGATTTAGATCAGCCTTGATAGCAGCGTCTATCGCAGTCACCATTGTTGTTTGGTCCGACAGCTTGACAACAGCGTTAGTCCCACCCTTTGCGCTGTTTATTGATGCTGATTGGCTAATCTGTTTATTGATGCTGATTGGCTAATCATTAGTCCCCCTCGGCGATCATTGGACAAGTCACTTTTTCAACTTTGGAAATCACTGTTGCATCTCCCAATGCATGTACAGTGGTAGACGGATCAATAAGCGTCTTTTACCGCAACGCGGCGTTAATTCTGTTTGCCGTTAGTATGTGGTATCAAAGTGGGACACTAGGGGGCGGCAGTGCACAACTACCTACAGTACAGTATATGCAGCAAGCAGGGAGGCTCTCGCTCTCAGCCTACGAAAATCAAATCAATCAATCGTGTTTTGTCTCCCCTTGATGATTAAAGTCCCTGGAAACCAAATCCACAAACGAACTATTAAATTAACTATTAAATGTAGGGTCTTATGTGAGTAACTGTGTGCCTCTGAAAAGAGAGATAATTACTTTCAACCCTAACCCCGAAAATCGACACTTTTCTACAAGGTCTGGATTTCCATTTCCTCATTGAAGAGAGCGGAGCGCGCGGTGCTAAAATGAATTAATGATCTTATCACGTCATAAGATTTACTCGAATCACACTAAATGCACACGCGCACACACACACTGACACACACAGCAGCGCTGTGCACTCGCCGCTGTGTGCGGCGAGTGTGTTCGAACACACGTATTTCCCTATTATTATTATTATTATTATTATTATTATTATTATTATTATTATTATTCCTTTGTGTGACATTTGTGCATTCCTGCTGAATATTCTACATGCAGAATAAAATCACTTGCGATGGGGGGTGGAATGTTTCATGTACTCTGCCAACAGTATCCTTTGTGTGTGTATTTGTACATTGTTACTACAAATAACAGCAGTGGCTTGACCGGCGCGCGGCCGCATCCCTTAAAGCAATAGCCTAGAGAGAAGTCTGTAATCAACCGCATTAAAACTACTGCGCACTCCACGGCAATTCAGCTCCTTTTATTTGTTCCCTCTAGACTATAGCAGTATGGCTTGTAGCCTATATACTGGCCCTGGTGGCTCAGTGGTAGAGCCGTCGCCTCGCAGTCAGAAGGTCCTGAGTTCGATTCTCGCCTGGGACACTGCGGGCGCTGTGGTTGTGTTCCCCCCATATCTTCAGTGCCTACTGCCCAGGTGGGGTATCTCGTCGTAAGGGCCTTTCTGTCTGTGTGGAGTTTGCATGTTCTCCCCGTGCTCCCCCAGGGGGGTTCCTCCGTATATAACCCCCCCCCCCATTAAAAACATGCAGAAGATCAGATCGTCATCGTCATCCGACCAGTGACGACAACATCCGAAGTCGGTCCCCGGGCGCTGTACGAGAAAGCGACCACTGCTCCTGGCCTGCCCCCCGGAGGAAAGGACAAAGCCAGGATGGGTTAAATGCAGAGGACAAATTTCACCGGCCACCGTCAGCATGTGTGTGTTTGTGGCCCTCCGTGCATGTGTTGATGTGTAACCGTGTGACAATAAAAGACGGGCTTGTCCGTCTAAAATCGTTTTTTTTTATTGTTTATTATTATTTATTTTATTTGTGTATTTATCTATTTGTTTATTCAGCAGCTAAAAACGATTTTTTATGGCCTTGCTTTATTCGTATTTAGTACAGCTGCAGAGGGCCATAATAATAATATAGGCTAGGCTACCATAAAAACTATAATATATGTTTTATTATAAATATCTGTATTATTATAAATAAAATAAATAACTCCCATAGCCTACACCTTAATCAAGAGGTGAGAGTAGCTACTTTATTTATTTGTCATCTGGTTCTCGGCCACGCTGGCCGCCCGTCACGTCGCTCAACAGGCACAGCAGCGTGCGCAGAGCCTGCGGTTCTCGTAGGGGAGCTGTGTGTGTGTGTGTGTGTGTGTGTGTGTGTGTGTGTGTGTGTGTGTGTGTGTGTGTGCGCGCGCGCCGTGCCCATTGTCTGAAAACATATTTTTATCAAACAATATAGGCCTTGAAAGCCACAGATTTTATATATAGCCTATTGTAATATAGGCTACTGTAGGCCTATTCTCATCGGGACTGCCGCCCCGGACTGCCCCGTTCCTTTATTTACATTTCAATAGGTTGGCCACATGAGACAATAGACAGGGTCTAGGGTCTAATAGGGGTGAAACATTCCACCCTCCATCCCCCTCCCCTAATTCCAGTCTCCAGTGTCCCTGCAGAGCCACAGCAAGTTGTGGAAAGGGTTTGGAGGCCTTCAACTTTGCACATGCAGCGGAGCAGTTCAATGCAGTGAAGTCCCGACGCAAATAAATGCTAAACGAAAACGGGCAGAACCGAGCAGCCAGCCACTTTATTAAAAAAATTTTTTACAAGTGATTCTTCATTTATTAGTTTTCAAGTTATTTAATTTCACGTTCTAGAGACATTCTAGGCATGCCAGACAGTGCATGTATTTACTTAGGTGCCCAATAATGCTGCTATAGGCTATTTGTTTAATTTATTGTTGCTTGCTGAGTTTGCACTTTGCAGTTAGGCCAAAGGCCTTTAATAGGCTACATTCAGCAGTCAGACACCTCAGGCTATCATTGAAAATGTTTTTAATTAGGCTACATGAATAAACAAACGTCTTCAGTCAGGGTTCCATAAGTCTCTACTCTTCCTTCATGTTCACTTGTCCGACTATCCCAGAAACTGAGAAAATGTAAACATAAAAATATACTTCTAAAATATAGAATAATATATAAATAATAAACAGAAATAAAAGAAACAAGCTTGTTTCCGTACAAGAACACTTTTTATTTGCAAAAACACAACCCTGTGCACATTGGGAAAACCTTCATCATTTATCGTAAAATAAATAGACTACAAAACTAATTATGCAATTATCTTAAATAAACGAATTAAGCATGTATCAAACTTCAGGAATTGTTGTAACAAAACTAAGGTGTTTCGTAACAAGATCACTTTCTATTTGCAAAAAGACAACCCTAGTGGGACATTGGGAAAACCTTCATCATTTCACACACAAAAATAAAAATAAATTAGCCTGGTAAAATTAACCAGTAGATATTGCTGTGTAAAATAAATACAAAACGAATTATGCAATTATCTTAAATGAATTAAGCTTGTATTAACGAACTTCAGGGATTTAAACAACACAAGCCCACCACACGATCTTATAAACTTAAAGGAATTCGAAATTAAACATTTTGGGCTTGGTTAAATAGGCTATAGGCCTTTAGCCATTAGCCTTTTTGCTTCGTTTTACCATTACAGGTTTCTGGCCAAGAATACCAACAGCTTTACCTTTTCGGGCAATAATTTGCTTCGGAGTGGCATTGCAACAATCCCTGCTGTGCTGAACACACGCTCGGATGGTACACTGGTGGCACAAATACACAAATATTTCCCTGCCAAGCCGGCCATGAGTGGCAGCCGTGCCTGGTTATCTTTCCACCAGGCTAGTGGGTTTTCTTCTCCATCGATCACAGGTTCCTGGTCATCTCGACTTTGGCTCTCTGATCATAGGGACCGCGGCTGCTGCTGGGGAAGCTTTCTTTTTCTTTGGCACAGCTCCAGACGTGGAAGCACCTGACTCGTCTTCTTCACCCTCCACTCTCACGCGTGCAGCGGGGCCGACTGCTGCCACAATCTCTGCTACCAGCTCAGCTTGGGTATCACTTAGATCGGTGGGATCCATGTTTTCCGCCCGGTATCTTGGGTCCAGAAGAGTTACTTTCAGCATAATCCTCTGGGTTGCGTCATATTTCTGCTGCATCTGCTCCAGGATGACTCGCAACACCTGCCCCTGCATGCATCCAGACATGTCCAGACATGCCCACCATCCCCTCCTTCCCTCTCTCTGCTGGATGGCGCTAGTCTTACTTTCAGTTTCAACACCTGCCCCGCATATGACACGAATAACACGTCGTTGCACGTTCCAATTCTTTCATACTTTTGGTAAATGCGATCAGCGGTATGGTGACACTGTATGTGATCACAGCCTAACAGAACGGTGTGCCCCTTGAACGTCCCGTCAATGAAACTGGCCACGATGCCCAGGAAGCTGTGCCCTCTCCTATTTGTCCAAATGTCAGCTGACAAGACAAATCCATCACCCTTTTCTAATAGCGCCCGCAGTCCATGTAAATCATTTTGAAAAATGATATATCCAGCTCCCTTTTTCTCGCTGCTGTCACGGTTGGGCAATGAAGAAACTCTCAGATCTCCGTTTCTCTTTCTCTGCTTGTTGTTGGTTCGCCTCGCTCTCTATAAATAAAACATATTCAGACGGTCCGAAATTAAATTAACATTACAGGCTACTTTTTGCATGATAGCCTACATTTTTATTTTATTTTAACGCTATATTGGGGCCTATTTAGCTGCCGTAATTACCTTTTGTTTTCTTCCCGGCGCGCCCTATTGTGTCACATTCACCTGCAACACTTGATCTCAAGGATGCTCACAGATGACACCTGGTGGTCAACGGTGCAACTACACCTCAATTAGTTTTAATGCCGCCGCGCGTCAATACACAGCTTGCGGTAAGGCACGCTTATTGATCCGTCTACCACTGTATTGGCAAACCGTTATAACCCTTGTTTAAAAGTGTATCTGTGTGCTTCTGTGTCATCATGTGCTTTTCCAGCCACCATGGTTCTACAAACCATTTCTCCATGGGTGCGAGCGAGCCTACAGTCCCAACAGAAGCTCCAGTGCCAGTTTGCCATCGACCACCGGGGGCCGAACGTCAACGTGGAGTGGTACCGGCAGCATCGCGGGGAGAGGACCAAGCTGTTCAGCTACAGCAGCCGGTCGGGGCAGACGCAGGGCACCGGGGTCAGGCTGAAGGGCCTGGCCGGGGGGGGACGCCTCCTTCACCCTGCCCCTCGTCAAGATCTCAAATAAGGGGACGTACGCCTGCTCTGTGTCGGTGCCTGCGCTGCTCGGCAGTCTGGACATCACTCTGAATATCCAAGGTGAGAGAGGGTCACAGAGAACTCGGGGGTTATGGTCAATGGTAGTAATGTTGCATTTAGGGATGTCGAAAATCATAATTTTTCTTGACCGACAACCGACCCTCATTAGCCGACAATTGTCGGTTAACCGAGAAGATTAAAATGCGCTATTTGACTGTCTGTGACACATTAAACTATTACAACAAATGCTTGATTTTCCCCTCATTATAAAGCGTTTATTTTTTACATCTACAAGCAGAAAAAAACACATTAACAAAACGAGAAGACAAGTTGAATCCTCCAGCACACTAAACAAAAACATTCCTCCGATAGGCTATGAGATAGGCTATGATAGGAGCTGCACGCATTGCAGAAGGGGGAAATACGGAGGAAAAACCCCATACTCACGCTCACAATTCTCAAATGAATTATCTTACTGCAGGTGTCAGAAATAGTCTAATAAAACCAGCAGAAACTAATTTTAAAAGCTCAGAACGAAACGTGTCGCTAATTGAACGAATTTCCACTTTGAAGAGCACATCGACACTGCCCCAAGCCTCCACGCTGCAGGGCGCACTGACGAAGCGCTTATTGCTCTCTCCTCCTTCTGACATTCTCACTAATTCAACAGTGGTTTACCTGCTTTTGAGATCTGCAAAAAATAGTTTGCTTCTCTCTCCACCCTTCTCCCTCTCTCTCTTTATCTGCGACGAGGGCTGTAGGTGGCTATTATGCTCTCTGTGTGTCCGGCTGCACGTCATGACGAGTGCAGCAAGTCCGCACACTGACAGCTGTCAGCATTGCGGGACTCGGGAGGATGAACAAATGAAATAAAGCAGTCTGTCCAAACTTTTTACCGATCTAATATGAGATGCAGAGAAATAATTATATATTAATAGCCGATGTGTTTAGAAGAGCATTCTCACTCTTGCTGTAATCGTTGTGGGATTATTACACCTGAGAGACAGACAGACCCGGGGAGAACTCAATTTACGGTAAAAGTGTGGATTCCTCAGTGAATCGATGTGGAAGACGCAGCTTGTTTTGAAACACGTCATTGAAAGTAACCTCATGGTTTCATGACAGCGGCTGGAACACAGAAGGAGCATGACTGACAGGCTCGCTGTAGGCTGCACAGGGCAGGGCGTCTTCTCCCGTCTGGTCAAAGCAGAGGGGAGGCAGGGGTGTGGCGCATGTGTGGAGCTGAGTTTATCACAGAGCACATCTCGCACGCGGGGGGAGAGGCGGACAGTGAGAGGGGCAGTTTTTGCATTTGGAAAAGCCTTTCTCTAAATGAATGTTGTTCTGGCAGTGGCAGGAGCTTTTAATTCCTATATAATGCGGCTACAGTAACTACTTAGGCTACGTTAACATTGTTGCTTACTGCGAAGGAGGAAAAAAACACCATATTGGCAACACGTTGTATGCCAATTTAATATGCAAATTAACCGTTTGACCGACATGCTTAACCGACCAATGACGTTGTCGGCGGTTAAACGGTTAACCATCGACATCCCTAGTTGCATTCAGGTGCTCCTCGGATGGTCCTATTTTCCGAGAAACCCAAATGCATGTGTACAACATTGCAGATTGTAGCTTGCTATCTAACCATTGTCTAACCTAGAGAGCCACCTGTCATCTCAGAAACATGGGGATGAATGCATGCTTATAGCTATGCTGTGCGGTGACGAATGTTGCTGCTGCTTATCCAACATTAGATGAGCATGAATTCATCTTCTGCTCCCTTCGACCTCAGATCCCTGCTCCAGATACTCTCTGACCTCTCTGCTGGAGAGGGTACCACTGCCCGGCAGGACGAGCACATCTCCTGAAACCTGGGTGACACAGTGCCTCCATTCGGATGAGCTTTCTCCTCTGGTAACTATACATCAAACTATACATACATCAAACTATACATCAGATCAATCAATCAATCAATTTTTATTTAAAGTGCAAAATCACCATGAAGCATGGTCCCAGTACACTTTACACTTAAAAAAGAGCATAGGACAAAGTATAACAAACAATGCTCTAAAAATGTATGTTAAAAGGATGTTTACAAACAAAACAAACACAAGTGAGGGCCACATTAAAAAACAACAAGTTAAAAGGGGTGTTCGAATACAAATAAATGAATAAAAACTAGTAAAACAGTAAAACAGCCACATTAAAAAAACATCCCAAATAAAAGGGGTGTTTTAAAATGTGACAAACCCAACCGTAGTTTTAGGGAAGGCCGTAGTGCAGAGAAAAAAGGTGTGTTTTCAGTCTTGATTTAAAAATGTCAACTGAACTAGATTCCCTAACATATAGTGGAAGTTTGTTCCACAGATAGGGGGCGCGGTAAGCAAAGGCTCTCGAACCAACCGATTTCTTAACCACGGGAATGGCTAGAAGACCAGCATGGAGAGAGCGGAGGGGGCGTGCCGGTACATAAAGTGTAAGAAGTTCTAATAAATACGGTGGTGCACAGCCAGCCTTATATGTTAAAAGAAGAACCTTAACATCAGCTCTAGCATATACTGGTAACCAGTGAAGCGAGGCCAGAATGGGAGTGATATGATTACATTTTCTAGTCTTAGTCAATATTCTAGCTGCAGCATTCTGTACCAGCTGAAGACTTCTCGTATCACAACTAGGGAGGCCAGAGAGAAGACATTACAGTAATCAAGTCTAGAGGAAACTAATGCATGAATTACAGTTTCGGCATCGCGCAGAGATAAAATAGAGTGGATTTTGGCAACATTACGAAGATGAAAAAATGATGTCTTGGTAATAGCTGCTATATGAGACTGGAATGATAAATTAGAATCAAAAATCACTCCGAGGTTTTTAACAGTAGGACTTTCAGGGACAATACAGCCATCAATATTTACACAAAAATTCTGGAACAATTTCTCATGTTTAGTAGATCTAATAACTAATAACTCTGTTTTAGAAGCATTTAACTCATTGAGTGCCAAGGACGGGTATGTTCGTCATTTCGTTTAGTAACGTAGAGTGCCAAGGACGAGTATGTTCGTCAATTGCGTTTTTTGACGGTGGGACGTGGATCAAAGCCAGATCCATCTCCTGTAAAATTTTGGGGCATGTTGAATGTGTATAACCTATTTTACCGACCCATTAGGTGGCGACAGTGCTCTCCAGATTAGAGAAAGTTGAGTAAAAACAGCAGAAAAAGCCGTGATGAAACCATTCTCATGCTTTTCGCTGTCGCGCTGGGAGCCTGGCGCACAACGGTGGGGGGCTCCGAAAATAGACTCTGGGTGCAGCACACTTTGAAACGCGCAGCAGAAAGCCCAGAAAGCCCAGAATCGGACGCAGCTTCATCCCAGCTCACAACCGAAACCCCAGAAACGAGCGAGGCGAGCCCGATCCAGACTCCCCCGACGAGCGGCGGCCATCCGAACGTGGATCCGCAAGCAGCAGAGAAAAAACTATTTTTTTTAAAAACGATTTAAAACGATTTTCAGACGGTAGCCCGTCTTTATTGTCACACAACACACTACAACACATGCACGGAGGGCCACAACACACACATGCTGACGGTGGCCGGTGAAATTTGTCCTCTGCATTTAACCCATCCTGGCTTTGTCCTTTCCTCCTGGGGCAGGCCAGGAGCAGTGGTCGCTTTCTCGTACAGCGCCCGGGGACCGACTTCGGATGTTGTCGTCACTGGTCAGATGACGATGACGATCTGATCTTCTGCATGTTTTTAGTGGGGGGGGGGGGTTATATACGGAGGAACCCCCCTGGGGGAGCACGGGGAGAACATGCAAACTCCACACAGACAGAAAGGCCCTTACGACGAGATACCCCACCTGGGCAGTAGGCACTGAAGATATGGGGGGGAACACAACCACAGCGCCCACAGTGTCCCAGGCGAGAATCGAACTCAGGACCGTCTGACTGCGAGGCGACAGCTCTACCACTGAGCCACCGTGCCCCTTAGAGCCCCTTAGAGACTCGCCTGACAAGCAGCAGAGCGAGCAAAGCCACCAGAGACACACCCACGGAGGAGGAGTTTGCAGTAAAGGGGGGTGGGGGTGCTGTTATATTGAAGGAAATTACTGTTCAGATGTTTCAGGTCAGAAAATATTAGTTTCAGAGTGAGTGATTTGCTTGAAATGCTTAATTTCACAAAAGGTTCAATATCTCAGCTTCTAGATGGAAACGCGTGTTTTTGCTGTTTTTGACCTATCTTCTCCGGCTGATAACTAAAGAACGGGAAAAGATATCAATAAACTTTTTTTTGCTGCTGATACAATAGAGTCTCGTCGTTCTTTGTGCGTGTTCAGTGTTTACATAGTAATATCACACAATATTCTGTGGGCCTCGAGAAATCACTGAAAACGCTCTGAAACTCTGGCACTGGGAGCGTCCGTTCTCCAAAAGTGGTTGGCACTCAATGAGTTAATAACAAAAAATTTGAACCCATCCAGTTTTTTATATCTAACAGACATGCTTCTAAATGTCTGAGTTGGGAGAGATCATTTGGCTTTATGGCATATATGGCATATATAGCTGATCATGAGCAGATTATCATATAGTATCAGGCCAGGGGGTTGTTCTGTCTGACTGACTGACTCCCTCTCCTCTGTCTGTAGCAAAGGGCCTTCAGAATGTCCTTTCAGTGGCCAATGAAGAGGGCGTGGCACGACAAAACACACAGAAGCGTGGAAACCCTGTTCTTAAAGGTGAGATGTGCGTTTACTGCTTAAAGGAGGACTTACCCCCTAGATATGTATTAGAACAGTGATTTGAAAATACCTATGGAAAAAACCAAGAAATGACATATGCTCTTGTCTATACTGGACTCTTTGGCTGTGTTGAAGTCAAGATTCTTTTTCGGAAATCGACGCCATTACAGTTTGCCTACTGCCTCAAAAATAATTTATTTGAGAGGGGCCATATCTTTATAAATATCAACAACTAGCCAACGCTGGTGGCCTGTTTGGAAAGAGCTTTGCTCACAATGGTTGATAGTTATATCAATTTGGTAATTCAGTGGCGAACTAGAAATTTAATTATTTTTCTGCATGTATCTCTATGGCAGTGTGTTAAACTACGTTACGAGAGCAAAGTGACGTGGGCTCGTTACAGCAGCACACCGCACAATACAACAAACCCCCCGTTCTGGGGTAACACAATGCGAGATTTCTCTACGTCATTCCCTCGTCCAAGTTGCCATATAGTCCCTTTTTCATTTTAGTTTGGGGACTTTTCGTGATTCTTGTTAAAAGTTGTGCAAAAGTTTTCCTCTCAGCGCAGTGCAGGCTGCCTGCGCCTCCTCCCTCCTGCCAGACCCCGGCTGGTGAAACAGCCTGCTGCATGCATGGGGCGCTCTAACCTCACGCAGCAACAAACAAACACAGACAAAAATAGCTGGTGTGCGATTTAGAGAATACAGTCTGAGATTGGGTACAGGATTGAGGGAATCCCGCATCTGTTTGCGAAGGTGCGACTGGACAGGACGCTTTTCACAGACAGGCACAGTAGTCAGAGCGAGGCGAGTGTCTCTCAGGGCTACTCAGGGCACAGCTGCAGATCTCTCCTCCTCCTCCTCCGCGCATTCAGTCTGTCCAAAATCATTACCGATATAATCTCAGTAGGAGGGATGCAGGGAAATATGATAGTAGCCGATGTGTTTAGAGAAGCTTTGTCACGTTGTCACGTCGTAGTATAGCGTTATATTTTACATGTGCGCTAAACTGCGACCATATTTGTTTGCGGAAATATCAGACTGCTCTCTCTGCTCTCAGAGCACAGAGAGCTCTGCTCTGCTGCGCGCGCCTGCGGAGCTTGGAGCTAGTGCATGAGGTTTACAGTACGACTCTCTCCCGCATGCCTGGGCTGGAGACAGCTGCTTCCAACTCGGACTGATAATATATACATCATCATTCGAGCTTATCCAGGTAAGATATTAATAAAGTAGTGACACATTCAGCGGGAAACTAACTATAATTAAGACATGTGCCAACTTTGACGACGTTTGGTTCAGTATTTTAAGAGCAAACTTCAATAAGAATAGGCTTGGAGTTCTGAGGAGCCGAAAGGGTACAGGGGGGGTAGGGGAGTAATTATCTTGAAATCCCATAGTCTTTGGGGGCACTGTGACGTCAGTGTGCCCCTAATCTCCCATTCATTTGAGAAAAGAAAAAAAAGCAGTGTTTGACCCTTAGAGGGCGCTTATGCCAGTTATGCTGCTGAAAAATGATACAAATGGTAAAATGGCAACAGTTTGGTGTCAAATGTGGAAATTCTGACCAGAATTCTTCACACATCACCCCCAAAGTCATATATAGTTTTTGGAGGTAAGTTCTCCTTTAATCTAAGACCTATTTTAGATTTTATTTATTTTATTTTATTTATTTATTTATTTCAGGGACAGTGCAACATTAATGAACATTTGCATGTAAATGTGCCGGATTATAGCCTTAGCTAATTTCCATCCATAGTCCCTCGACAGGTGAGGTACAAAAAG